>NC_056729.1:569743110-569818110 GCF_019279795.1 Protopterus annectens
AATCTAGTGTTATTATGTAGACATGCCACATTTTGCTGTTAAATTTTCAGTTTGAAAATTAATATTATTTAGTGGCTGGCAGAAACATTTAATGTCATTATTAATTATGTAAATGAACTGCATCACAACTATAATTTTTACATGGTATGGTCCTAACATCTTTAATTTTCATTTAGAAACCAGTTCTTCTGTCTCCATGCATTTCAGTGTGCTCTGACACTTATTTAAACATTATTGTATAACATAGTAAGGATAATGCTGGGATTTCCCATCAGTCATGCTGCTGTTAGGGAGATATAGCATATAATTTCCACTATAACCCACAACTTAGAACATACTGAAGCTGTTGTACAGTTTTAAAAGTACTGTTTTCATTCATTTAAGAAATATGGTTTTAAAGTGGAAACCAAAATGGCTTTCCCCATGGGAGTAACATTTCATTTTTGCTATTTCTCCTGGATTGATATGAAGTTAGAGAGACATACATATGCATGTATAAATAAGTATATTCACAAGATAGACAGGTACACATCAGGAAATATATTTATGGTATCTCACACATTAATGAAAAGGGTGATGTGAACATTTTCTGTAAAAACTGGTGTGATGACATTACTGAACTTGTATAGTTAAAATTGGGATTTTTTTGACTTTATACTTCATTTTTCTCATGCTCTAATCTTTACTCTTGTATAATTTTATCTTCATTGTTATTTGGGTATTCCCTGAAGAAAAGATAGATACCTTCAGAGGACAGAATGTGACCTGCCAAAAAAAAGTAGAGTTTTAAAATAAGATGAATATTGTTTTAATATCATCAGCTATATTAAGTATATGTTTTGTGTCACTATAGTAGAATGCATGCCTATATTGGACACTCTCATGTTTTAGAAATATGAGACCACAATAACGGGCATGAGAAACAGGGAATTTGGTAATGTTGTGCTCTAACTGAATCATCAGATGCATCATTTCACAGAGCAGCATGTCTACTGTATTCCCCTATCTAATCCAAAACTGGGTTATTTGAATCACACAAAGAAGAGATATGTGGAACATTGCATATTCAGGGATTTTGAGTGGCTAGTTCACCTCTCCAATTGTTATTTGAATTCTGACGTTAGGGTTTCAGCTTTTTCAAATGTTATTTTACCAATGCCAGTATGTGTTCTTTAACAAGACTTACAAACTTAGCTGGAAAAGAGAATTTGTATAAAATAATAAAAACAGAACTAACACACACACACACACACACACACACACACACACACACACACACACACACACACACGCACGCACACACACACACACACACACACACACACACACACACACACACACACACACACACACACACCACACATTGCATCAATGTGGCTTCCATAATGTACAAACAAATGAAGCAATTTGATTTTTTTTAATTATTTTTGGTCTTAGTCTTTACTAATCTCAGAGTGAAACGTTTGCTACAGATATATTTTATTTTCTCATTCAGAACATGATGAAATACAATTTGGTGCTTCACAATATTTCACTTGCTCGTGTATTCTGTTCTTCCACTATTCAGAAATGCATGCCTTAGTGACTTTTATAACATTAACACTTGCTGTCCAGTCACTTCTCAGGACCATCATTTCATGTCATCTTACAGCCAACATAGAAAATGAATGGGGAGGGCTTAATCAACACTTTCTTGCATATTGCTCAAATGCTGGTGTACATATTCATAAATTATTTGCATTTCTGTCATTGACAAATGTAGCAGAAAGCATGAATGGACTTTATGTACCAGTGAGTTCATAGTACACACAACACATCTGCATTGATATATCCATACTTGCTTCATTAGGGCAGACTAGTGACAGCATTTCATTAAAAAATCACCTGGCTTCTCTTTTTTTCTTGTCAGTCTGGATGTAATATACTCATTCACAAAATTAGCTATTGTTGTAGTTATATGGAATGGTATATGTTATATAGTTTATGCTATAAAAATGCTATGGCTGAAAGATCCAAATTCGTCTAGCTATGAGATGTACTTGAATCATTTACTAAATGTTTATTTTTGGTCACCTCATGATACTGTGGGCTTGAAAATAGTTTTGACAATTTGTGGACAGATTGCTAGTATACAGCTTATGTTACACTGTAGGCCAATACATGCTATAATGTTACATTCTTACCTAAAACTGTTGTTGGGTAGCAATTTTTGAGACTACCACAATATGCCATTTTACCACTGTGCTCAGGAAATTTAGCACTTCTAAGAAACCAAAACCTGTGACCTACTACTTTAGTGTATTCTTCAGTAAATCTGCAAGTGACAGGTGCAAAGACTACATTGCCTCATAATACACTAGGCCTATGTGGTAATATCTAGCATATAAGCCTGATAGAAGGCAAGTGCTATGACATTTTATAGACAGCTTGACTTGAGAATTATGCATCATGTATATTAATTAAAAATGTGAACTGTTCCCAGATGACATGCATACTGAAACTGACAGCTGCAGCAGTGTGGCAGAAGTTAAACGTTACCCAAACCAGGTGCACGTGGTTTGGTTGTGGTAACTCTGTGGTTGTTTTGAGAACAGAGCAGGAAGAGTAACACAGTCAGGCTGGATTAACAGACTGCGATGGCAAATATGTAGCTCACTCTAAATGCATAGTACATTTAAATGTGAAATATTTAAGTCTCTTTACATAGTGGTTCAATAAACTATAATGTATACTCCCTTGATAACTCACTGTACCTATAAGCTTCACTAGCAAACATGCTACTCTTTACAAGCTGTAATCTGCCATTATGTAAAAAATGACTTGCAATCAGAATAAAATTGTAGGCCCAATGTATAACTTTTCAGATATATTATCATGAAACTTTTGTCTTCTTGGCCTGGTGCATTTGATTAACAAAAGTGGAATTATTATTTTTTTTTGCTACTGATTATCTTTCTGATTAGGATTGACTGCTGGGTTAAGCCACCATTGACTTCCAAGCACCATACCATGATCAGAAAGAAATGAGAACAGAGGAACCAACATGCTTCATCTGGCGGGTATGTAGGGTGACTGGTTATACTTCAACCCTCGGACATGGAGGGAGATGTAATCAGGTGAGTGTGCAATGGGGTGTTGCATGGGACTCATCACTATTTGAACAGGAATGCGATGAAGTCCTCAGTCTGTTACCTACCACAACGTAATGTCATCTCCTTAAATGTTAAACTTCCTAGATGAACACAAGTCATTTGTGTAATATGACTATAGCTTTGCTTACCAAAGAAACAACTGAAATAGCAAAATATTTAAAACTAATAATTATAGCAAACTCAATGAGGGTAAAGAAAACTGATTTTCACCAGAGGTGTTTTTTTTCTGTTGAATTTTATTGCTTTGCACAAAAGTTAGGAGGACAACACTTCACTATAAATACTTTGATGATAGCACAACGAGGCCATATTTAAAACTGCATATAGCACATTGGGTGGAATTAGGCATAACACTTCATTTTTACAGATTCTGGCTTCAGTAACAGGTATCTAAATAGCCACCATTATACAGCTATACAGTTTATTAATTAATAAAAAACATAATAGATTATTTTTGTTTCCCTTTTTGCATTATATTTTGTCAATATATTTTATGTAGACACCTGTTAAGGGTATGACTTGGTGTTATGGGGCTACATTATAAGGAATTAATACAGAAATGATAATTAGTTAATGGGAACCTATTCTGAAGCAGTATTGTAAACTGAATTGGGAAGAGTGTGAGAACAGAATAATAATGTGTCTTGCTTGGAAGCAGTTTCAAGGCAAGATGACAAAACCATAATACAAAGACATTAGAGGCTGTGCAGTTACAAAGAAAACAACCAGGAACATAACATTGCCTCTCTTTCTCCTCTAACTGCTTATATGGACAGAAACTTGCATTTGTCCATTGACCATTGCCAGATGTAGATGTAAAGTGCTTGGTTGAGAGCCATATGCCTATTAGTAAAAGAATGTACATAACCATAAAATTATTATGTCTTCAGTCTGATCCCTGATATGAGGCTTGGGGGAATTTAACTCAGATATTCAGAATGGGTGGGAGTAAAAACTGGATTTTCAAAGGACTTCATGCAGGGGTCACACAACTTACTTTCAGATGTAGCCTTACACTTGTTTCTTATTTTACCTACTAGTCATACCTCTCAACTGTCCAGATTTGCACAGAATGTCCACATTTTTGCTTTATAATTTTGGTCTGTTTCTCACAAAATGTGGGTTTTCTGGCAAACGCTGGGCATAGAAGTCATTAAATAATGACAGACATTTGAGTTTCAGGCTTCATATCATTCAGAAAATGCATGCTAACACAAATCCCCATATCCTAGCAACTTTTAAAGTTTATAACAGAAATATTTAAAATCTGTCCATATTTGTGGGCCATTGTCCCCCCATTATTTTGGCTTTGTCCACATTTATTGTGTAAGAGGTTGAGAGGTATGCTAACAGTTATACCACTTCATAGGACGCTGAGAATGTACTCTATACTGCGTAGCAGCTGTCCATATAAATGTATACATTTATTTATTTATTCACCAAGGCTGCAGAAAAAAATAATTCTAGTGTATTTCCATGAAAAGGCTGTCTTTGTTGAAAGTACTGATGGTATTTAACTAAAACCACATGCTGTGTGATTATTCAGCTTGGTATATGTAGTCTGCATGTTTTCCTCATGTTTCTTTTCTTGTAAAAGATACTGTCTAACTAGGCAGTGTTTAATCATAAGGTCTGAGGCTTGTGAAGTGCCTATAACAAATGAAATTTGATTAATTAGTAATGATTAAATCATAGGAGGTTACTAGGTTAATGGCCCTGGGGCCCTCACAAGCATAGACAAGAGTTTTTCTCCAAAAAAGAAACCTTAGTCAGCACCTGTCACCCCTGTCAATGAGGGACAAAAGTGGAACCCCTGGAACAAATCTGTGGTTCCCCATCCACTCATCAAGGTTGCGCTTGAAGAGGGTCTGTGAGATACTCTGTTTAATGTGTATGGGAAGTCTATTCTAGAGACAGGGCAGCCTCTGGGCGACAAACCTGTTGCTCCAGCAGGTTTTTGTTAATGTTGCATATTAGATTTAGGCCTTTTGAACAGGTAATGTGCGAGGAGTTAGACTTACAGATATGGAGGATGTCTAGAAGGGCAGGTTCCGAGATTGCCTTGTAGGTGAGACACAGATCACCTCTAAGCAAACTGTACTATACCAAGTAGAGTGATAGGGATTTGAGCCTGTTCACATAGAAAAGGTGTTGGAGACCATGGATTCTCTTTGTGAGGTATTTCTGTGGCCTTTCCAGCTGGTGCAGGTGTTTGGAAAGGTACACACCAAATGGGGTGTTGTACTCAATTATTGGCCTAATGAGGGAGGAATACAGAGAGGTAATAACCTCCTTTTTTCTGTATGCAATCCCTGTACTTATGAGATGAACCAAGTAAAAGGCTTTTCTGAACACTGCCACTACATGATAGTCAAATGTGAGATTGTTGTCGACCTGTGTACCCAGGTCTGTCACCTCAGGTTGTGTGCTTGGGAGTTGCTGTTGATGTGGTAATCAGTAGTGGCCGTGTTTTTGATGAATTATATAATAATACATTTTTCTGTGTTTAACTTAAGACCATGACTTTGGCACCAGTCATTAGTTGCTGTGAGACCCTCTTGTAGTATGCTAACATCATTTGAGGAGTCAATGACAGCACCCAACTTACAGTCGTCAGGAAACTTGGTCAGCCACAGGCCTTTTCTCTTTGCCTGGACCTCTGAGAAGTAGATGCCAAACAGTAGGGGTTCCAGGACAGATCGCTGGGGAACACCACTAGTGACAGGTCTGCTGTCAGAGATGGAGGTGCCTATTTTGACCTTATGGGTCCTATCGATGAGCCAGTTGGCCACCCACCTGATGAGATAGGGATTTACACCAAGTTCTATTAGCTTCTCAATAATGCCTATGTGGAGGATTGTGTCAAAGGATTTGGCCAAAGTCAAGGTAAACTGTATGTACTGACTTTTCCTCATCCAGGACCTTGGTGACAGTCTCAAAAAAGTCAACCAGGTTCAACAGGCAAGATCTGCCCTTGACAAATCAAAACTGGGTGAGGTCAAGTGCTTGGAGATTGCCTATGTCCTTGCTTATAAGGTCCATAATAGTGCATTCCGTGGCTTTACAGTTCAGACTTGACAAGCTAATGGGGCAATAGTTTCCAGGGTCAGTAGTGGTGCCACCTTTGCGCAAGGGGATGACAATGGCAGTTCTCCACTCTGCTGGAATGAAGCCTGTACTTAGGCTGTGGTTGAATAGGATGCTCAATGGCAAAGTTAGTTCTTGCTGGAGATGGTGCAGAATACAGCCTGGGATACTATCATGGAAGTTGTGTTTCTGCCTTGGATAGGGCCTTTAACACTTGATCTATGGAGATGCTAGATTTGGGACAAGTATCGGGGATGTTAAATGGGCCTTTGGGGGGACAGGGGGTGAAGTTTAAGCTGAAACTATCTGCTAGCAGGTTGGCTAAGTCAACAGAATCAGTGTAAGTGGTACCGTTAAGTACTAATTCAGAACAAACTTGGGCTTTGCCATGGAGGTTCCTGGTGAAACTGAAGAAAGCTTTGTGGTTTCCCTTTGTTTCAGAGGCTAGTTTTGATTCATAATTGGCTTTGGAGGATTTCACTAGTGATCTAATTTGCTCGTTGCTGCTAAGGAGGGAGTTTTCCAAGTGGGAATTTGTGCCTTTTTACCCTTGAACAACAGTTTCTTGCTTTTGTTGTAAAGCCTGTTGATAGAGGGTGTCCACCAGATAGGCTTGTGTTTCCCTGAGGAGCAGGTTTTAGTTCTGTTGGGTATGGCTGAGTCCATGCAGTTGTACAGGTGCTTGCATACTGCATTGGCATACTGTTCAGCATAGTTGTCTGCATCCTCTGAGGGGGGCAGTGGTGTGAAGCTACTGATACCCTCCCTTATGAGGTTGTAGTCAGCTTTTGAGAATTTTGTTATCTGGTTAGGTTGGGGGGGGGGGGTTGGGTGTGATATAAACTTCGAATGAGACATACTGATGGTCTGATCTCACCAGGGAAGAGTTTACTATGGGAGTAGTGCAGCGGTCACCCATCTTGTTGAGAATCAAGTCTAGAATGTTATCTCCCATTGTGGGGGATGAGACAAGCTGGTCTAGTATGTTAAAATTGATGAAGTCAAGGAATTGTTGGGTGAGTCCATTAATGCAGGAATAGTTCACCCAGTCTAGAGTGGTTCAGGGTGTTAGGGGGTACCGTGATGGAGTCAAGTAGGTCCAGGTAGGAGGAGTGGATGTCCTAAGTCATGGAGGGGGGTCTATAGCTGGCTATAACTTGGATGGGTGTCTTGCCAACTGTCAGTTACACCTGGAGTAGTTCTAGTGTGTCATGCTGGCAAACCAGTCTGGATGTGTGCTTGTCTTTAATGAAGAGTCTTCCCAACCACATTTTGGGGTCGAAATGTGTGGAATGTGGTATAGCCTGGTAAGGCAGGGGTGCTTTCCGCAGCCTTGAACCAAGTTTCTATGACTGCACAGATCTCGGCATCTTATAGTGCAAGTAGAGCCTCCAGTGAGTGCATTTTCAGAATAAGGCTCCTAGTGTTGAGTAGCATGACCTTCAATTTGCTTTTTGACAGATCTTTTATGCTGGAAGATTTGTCTGTGGGACATTACCTAAAAAAGGCACAATGAGGGAGGCAAGAGTCTTGGCCAGAATTGGGAATCCCAGGGGTGACAGGTGGAGGCCACCTCTGGCAAAGCATTGAAGCCTGTCACCCATGTCATCCCAGGCAGACAAATACTGGATCCCCTTGAAATACACCAGAAACTAAGCCAATTGTTGAAGTCAATTACTTTTTGTTGGCATTGTGGTATCATTCTTGGTGAAGGTAGGATGCTGCTTAGGGCTAGGGTCATACCTACCTGGGACACATATTCTGAGAACTCAATCATGTTTCTCTTCACATAGTCCAGGGAGGTACGTCTCAAGTCATTCACACCAACATGGACAATGACAGAGTCATACTTGTACCTGTTTTGGAGACACATAAGTGCATGATGTGGAGGATTCTGGCACCTGACAGACAACTTACCGTGACCTTCTCCTTGTCGTGCCTGGTGAGGGGGACGTCTGTGTATCTCACAACTGAGTCATCAATGACTAGTATGTTTGTTTTATTGTTTTGCCTTATAGGCTGTGTTGGTTTATTGTTATTTTTTATGGGCTGTGTTTGTGAGATACTGGTGTGTTGTCTGCTGTCTGTGATGTGTTTAGTGTTGTATGTGGAATATTTGTGAGTGTGTTTTGGAGGTCTCTGCTGTTTATGTAAGTTTTTATTGAAGACCTCTGCATAGGTGTGTGTGTGTTGTGCTTGGCTATGTGAAGTGGGTGGTGTTGTGTCTGTGCTGACAATCTCCTCTTTGACAGGAGTACTGACTGTGGCACCAGAGAGCATGTTTTCCAGGTTACTGATGGAGATACATTTCTCGCAAGTAGAAGAATTATATGCTAGGAGAACAGGGTTGCATTAAACATGAGGCAGTTGCTATATTGTCTCAGTATGCCTAATGTCGACCAGGCTGGCAGGAGAAACTGATGGGAATTGTCCAGGCATAGTGTTCTGAAAACTTTAATGGACTTATGGAGAGAGGGTTTTGATAAGGGTTTGTCCACAAGAGTGTAGACCACAAAAACCTTCTTAAATGTAAAATAACTGACCTAAAGGCCAAGTTCTAAAACCAAAACTAAGAGGCATAGAATAAAAAACAAATTTAATCAGGCTTCTAACAAGCAGTAATAAATGTAGCAGAGCAGAATAAAAGCACTTGAACACTTAATAGCAAGCAGCAAAGCAAAATAAAGTAATAAAGTAGGAAGAACACAATTACAGTAAAAGCAACTGAATAAAGTGATATGTTAAATGACTCCTAAAAATATGTTTAGAAAATTGTAAAAATGTATTGTTCATTGAGTGAATAATTGTCACCAAAATATTTTAAACTGCCAAAATATTAGAATCGACTGGATGCTTTGGCAGAATAAGAACATAATTTCTGAATCCAGCTGTCTAAAATAGTTTCCCTTGATAAGTTTTGAACTGTATCTTGTAAACTATAGTCCATTTAATATAATAAAGATGAATTATTAAAATTATAGTTTGTAACATAGTAGTGCTTGGTTAGTGTTTATAACACAGACAAATGCAGGTAACCTGAAAAATATCAGACTACACCTGTCACTTGTTTATGTTTTGGCTGTGAAAGTTACCTTTGTCAGAAATGAAGATAGATTTAGTCCTGAAGTTTATTGTCTGCCCAATTTCATTGCAATTGCCTATATTTTTTTCTAATCATAACCCCTTATATATAAACAAAGACATAGCAAAAGGCCAGTTAGTAAGGGCATCAGCGGTCACCACTAATTAAATAAGTTTCTTCAAGAATGTGAAAATATCAGTTATTTTTTGAGAGAGGGTATGGAGTAAAATGGTGGATTAATTTAATGAAGAAGAGGGAATACACAGAAATAGTAAATATCTGCTGATTTTGGTAGATCACAGTTAACAATATTATTCTCAGAGTGTGACTGTGCCATGGTTATCCCCCATAGTTGAGCTAGTGACAGTATTAAAAATATTTTGATTGATAATTGGAGACATTTTAGGAGGCAAGAAGATTTGGTCTCATGCCTGGGAAGTAAACCAATTTTAATTAATAAAATGTCAAGATACATAAAAATCTTGTAAGAAAATAAGACTGAAATGTGAAGGAGAGAGTTAATACTCAGAGACCCAATGGAATGTATAAGTATGTTTGTGTGTTTTTTTGTCTGAAATGTAGATGTATTAATGTAGGCCCTTATATAATTTTGCAACATGCTCAGAGGGAATATAATTTGCTCAGCCTATGATTCCTTTTATGTTGAGAAGATGGATAGAACGTTCTCCAAAGTTATTTATGAGCACTAGTATAGCATTAAAAATAAAGGCATGGGCAATGATTTTTATAAGGATTCTATTAAATGTGTGAGTTTTAAGAAATTTCTGTTTACAGTGATTAATTATCTTAACATAGATTTCAGGGGTCATAACAATAGAACTATTTTACAACATAAGGAATTAAAATGGCAATTAAATTTTTATGCTGGACATTCTTCCAGTGTAAATGAGTTTTTAAATATTAAATGTTTATTGAAATGAAAGCAAGAAAGTTTTAAGTAATGTGTTTTGTATTTATATTTTCAGTGATGGTTGGTTGATTATGTGTAAATGGATTCCCATGATCATTGTACATAAAAAATAATGAAAGTTTTATATGGGTTTAGCTCTGAAGAAGTCTTGGTATTGGAAAGATGAGAGCACTAAACACATTGTGATAATATGAGGTATTGACAGCTGTGCCAGGAGAAGTAGGGTAGTAGATGTGTAACATATGCCAGCATAGCTAGCTAAAGTTTTGTAAAGAATTATGTCATTTGTATATCAAACTGATTTGCACAGGTGCTTGTGTTGAAAATGTATTTTTAAAGCTGCTCGAGTTAAAAATGTACAACCATTGGTTCCTGCTGGACAGAAAAGAAATACACCTATATGTCAGACTGTATAGTAACTGTTGAAATTAATATATTGTAACAAAGGATACTGGAAGAGAAGAGGTTAATCTCAGTCCAGCTAACTTTGAAAATTAGTCTGAAATTAAATTACTTGGTTTGGGCCATAAGGATTGTATCTTACAGTTCTAATTGCAGCCAGAGAAAAAAATGTCTGTGAAAACTAGGAGAACTAAGAATCCTACTGTATTGTACTTAGGGGTGAACTAATTGCTACCCTGGAAGGGTGTACATTTTTGAAGTGTTTTATAATTTCCAGATGCTATACCATAACTTACCAAAGGTCTATGTGTGTGCATGGTAACACATATGTGCAAGATTCTGGTTCAGTTTCTAATAAAGGGGGTAGCACTGAAATAATGTTTTAATACTAGATGAGATAGAAGTCTCAGGGCAGTCTATTTTTGAAACCTGACAAAGAAGGACAACTTATCTACATCATCTTGTCTTGCTTTAGTAAGTAAACAGGGAATAGTAATTCTTTAGATCAGTCAGGAAAATATAGTGGGATCAGTTAAGTATTGTTTTTCTGTATCTGTGTGAACCTTTCTATCTGTGTTATTTTTAATATTTCCTGTGACTGAAACTCAGGTGTTTATTGCAAATAGTTATGTAGTATTTTCACATCATTTTATTATTTATTATTAAATATATTGAAACTTTTCATTGTGTCTGGTCCTTTAGAGAATATTTTACCCTTTGAGAGTACTTATATTTATTTGGTGACACAGTGGCCACTCCTGAAGGCCTTGCTGCATTGGTCATTGTTAATTTTACTAAGTATAATTGGGTAACCTGATAAGAGCCTTAGAGTAGCTGGCTTTGGACTGTTCTGGTGGCAGTATCTACCTTATCATCTGGAAAGAAGGGGCATAGCTGGTAAATCTGTACCAGCCTTTCCCAGGTATGTGTGTGTGTGTGTGTGTGTGTGTGTGTGTGTGTGTGTGTGTGTGTGTGTGTGAGAAAATCATGTCTCAAAGTGTGTGTGTGTGTCAGCTACTTAGAGCAGGGACACAGAGCACTAGTTTTACAGAGAGGATGGTGGAGACTTGGCTTGGAACACTTGGCTGAGGGCTCACCTCTACAGCTGTGGTTAGTATGAAGTTTTATTTGGGGCCTGGTGAGAGAGAGGAAAACCCAGTCCCAAGACAAGGGTGTGTTCCCTGTGTGGTCTTAAGGGAAATTGTGCTTGGTGCAGAGAGTTGCATCTGGAAATACTGTGTGTATCTATCTTTGTTCCAAGTAAACATCTGTCACTGGTATCAGTGGTGAGGATTGAGGCTGCTTGATTACTGGCCCAGAGGAGAGGTGTCACACATGTAAATAAATAGTGTAAATGTTATATACTTTAGATTTTTTTCCATGTCTGTTGTATCTTTATGCTCTGTATCCGCCAGGTTTTTTTTTTTCAGTGTATGTTACCTGCTGATAATCAGACTGGGATACATCTTTAATAAATAAATAAACAAGAAAACAAACAAATAATTTCTGGCAAAAACAGAAAAATATTTACAAGATTGATAGCACCGTAGGACTAACTTATTTATTCTAAATACAACTCAGACTTATAGGTAAGTTTTACAATATTGTTATGGTACAGTATTCTGCAAAGCCTTGTTATGACACAGAATGTGACCTGTATAAGCAGATTACACTAGTTAGTTTGACAAATTAAGCTCACATAAGAAGTAATATAATTAGCTGCAATTTTGTGCCATAAGGTCTCTTAGAACTGCAGCAGCGGAAGTAGCTTTCACTGCCTTGGTCTGTGCTGGAGCCCATCAGTGAAGAGATATATACGTATATAAGTACATTTTCTGCTAATCTGGGCAAATTTCTATACACCTCAAGAATATGGAAAGGTGTATAAAGTTTCAGAGTTGAAGTAAAGTATCAGAGTTTGAAGAGTATGGGAAAACTGAAAGGAGCTCCAGCAAGCTGGCCACTTGATCAAGACCTCTAATACAATCTACAAGTAAAATTAAGTTAAAACCACTCTCATCAAGGAAATAAGCAGAGGATTTGAAACTCAGCTGTTGTGGGGTTAGTAAAGGAGCAAATCAGCACAGAAAAAAAAACAGAAGGAGAATCTGGAAACAATCTTACAATGCTAGACAGTCTTAAACAACAGTGAATACCTGAAAGGAATTTTGTAGGACAACAGAGAACAACAGAAGAAATTAATGATAGAGTTAATAACATAAGAACATGCTAGAAAATCAGAGGATAACATGACAGTCTGCTTACAGAAAATGAAAGTGAGAGAGGAAAAACAGAACATTTAAAAGGTAATGTGCTTGAACAAGGAAACAGATACTGGGCAGAATATTGGAGTAACTGGAGTCACAGAAATATAGATAACAACAAGATGAAAGAGTACTTCTTCTAGAGATATATTTTTGGCACCAGATAACTCCCAAACAAATTTAATTTCATGGTGAACAGAAACCACTGAATGTGAAGGAGACAACATTCAGGAGGCTGAGTTGAGCAAATTTTGACTGCCAGAAAAATAGCTGTTGATACAAGGAGAACCCATGCAAAGTCCAAGTGGAAAGATTATCAAAATACTGCTGGCCAAAAGTAGGGCCTAAGACAACATCCAAGACAAAATAAGGATAACACTCCTTTCCAAGTTAAACAGAACTGTTTCTAATAAAAGATGGATGAATAAACTGGAAAGAGTTTGTTTGTTTGTGTCTTTTGGCTTTTCCCAGTTAGGGGTCGCCACAGCGGAACTCCGGTCCGCTAATGATTGGCAGTAGATTTTTACGTGCCAAGTTTCCGGCCCTGATAGACAACCTTCAATGAAGGTATGCCCATTCACACATGTCTCCACACATAAGATGCTCTAGCTGAGAATTGAACAGGGCAATGTCTTACTGTGAGGTGACAACGCTACTGCACCACCACCACCGCAGTACAATAAACTAGAAAGAGTACAGTGGAAATATACTAAGGGCATCCATAGATGTGAAAATCTAAGTTATTATGAAATACTTAAATATCTGAACTTGTACAGTGTCTCTTACAGATATTTAAGAGGAGATCTTATTCAGGTATATAAGGCATTTAGGGACAACTACCTCTGGGAATGTTTGGGGTTATCAAAATGTACTAGAGAATCGTCAGATAACCTATGTAGAAGATTCTATAGGAATGAGAAGTGTACTAACTGGTTTTCTGACAGAGTAGCTGATGCTTGGAACAGACTACCAAATTCCATTAAAGCAAGTACTAGTTTAGATATTTTTAAGAACAGCCTGGACATTTATTATGGGAACAAGTGTTTTCGTATATTGGCAAGCTAGAAGAGATTTAATGCCTATGTTTGAAACATTTGTATGTATGTATGTATGTATGGTTGCTGATATTTTTCAAAATGCCCCGGGAAGTTTGAGACAAACTGGAAAGAGAAAAAAAGGACTATGGCATGGCAAAGGGGAAATAGATGATAGCAAGAAAGAGGGAACAGGGAAGTGTATTGAGTCTAGCATAAAAAATATTTTAGAAAGATGGAAGAAGACTATGGTAACATATGCACAAAATGTGAAACAAAGCTTAACTGTCAACAGCAAGAGCACAGGAACATGCCTGCAGTACAGAATGAAACTGATGAGATATGAGAGAGGGGCCATAAATTGTGGGAGCAACAGAATTGTGGCTATACTCCAACAGAGAGCAACATAGTGCTGAGTGGGCTCAGTGGTCAGAAAATTTGCACTGCAAAGGGGATGCAAGCAGAGTAATGACAGCAGGAAAAGACAAGGACCTGAAGATAAACTGAAGCCAGAAGAAAGATAAGATTATCCTCAAGTAGAATAGAATGGCATGGAAGCTCATAAACCTGGAAGCTCATAAACCAGTGATCTTATAAAGGGGAAAGGGGCATTATCAAGGCCCAGAGGGAAAAAAAACAAAGAAGTAAGGATAAAAAGCAGAGTTAGCCACAAGGAGCATAAATGTACTGTATGAAGTAAGCCACATGGATAAAATTATATTAGGGATTGTAAGCATTGTATGTATGTATGTATGTATCTATTATTTTTATATTTCTGGTAAGTAATAGTTGGAGAAGTTAACCTACCCATATTGAATGTTATAACTCTGATGGTTTACTTGCAGTAAAAAAGTGGAATGAAAAGCAAGAGTTCCTAACCTGGCAAAAAAGACAGCACAATGGTTAAGTGCTGAGCTAAAGCATTTACAGCTGTACATAGCTGACAAGGCAGAACTATAAAGTATACGGCCTCAAAGTGTGATGTTCAGATTGAGGAGGACTTGTGGCTCCAGGTCAGAAAGGTCACAAGCACATGAAAAAAGCTATGAACTGGGCATGCATATATCAATTATATAGAATTCAGCTATTTAACTGTATATTTTGGTGGATATTTAAGCACTGCTGAAGCTAGACCAGTGATGGCGAACCTATGACGTGTGTCAAAGGTGACACACCACATTTTGGGTGACACACCAGCATTCACCAACACCCAAGTTACCAAAGAAATTGAATGAACAAAAATACAAGAAATATGCGACCCTTCATTTCTTTATTAAAACCCAGCAACAAAAAGTCATTAATTGATGTTAATGAAATCAATTGCAATGTGTACCATATTTTTTTTCAGTTCAATTCAAAATTACTATTAAAAGTAGGGTAAGTTTTTGGTGTACTGTTTTAAGCCCAATTATCAGTGCTCATATCTTTTTCTCTATTGTAAGTCACTGATTTTTCTTTTACTTTTTAATACATAGCAGCACACATGATTGGACTGTATTTTTTTAAATAAATGAATATGTAAAGAATTGTTTCTCCTTTGTCGGGGGGGGGGGGTGACACCATCAGAGTCAGGATAGGCATTTTCAGAACGTTTGATATGCCGAGCCCAAATGGTTTGCCATCACTGAGCTAGACACTGGAGTTTGTGGCTGACAGGAGGAAAATAAAAAGGAAGGGGAGGGTCAGGCAATGGAGATGAGCCACCAGAGCAATAAGGATAAAGGAAACTGCTCAGGCAGTCAAAAATGGGACATGCAAAGGAATATGAACTGAGAAGGGAAAAAAAGATAGAAAATTACTATATAGGAATGAACCTACTGAAAAATATGAAGGGCAAGGCAGGAGAGGGGGAATGCTTGCATGACGACAGGAGGAAAGACAGAGAGACACATAGAGGTATATAAAATCAGAAGAGAGAAACAGAGGAAGTAGGAAGGATGGAAGGACACTCCGTACTGATGCAGAACATGTAGATAAAGGAAGGGAGTGGGAATGGATGATAAAAGGAAAGCAGGATGACAATTGGAGGACAGAAATAAAATCAGCGGACATGATGAGGGGAAACACTGCAAGAACTGGACAGAGAAGAATGACAGGGATAGTTAAAAAGAAAGGTGAGATGGATCAGAGGTAGTAGAAAGGGCCAACGGCAGTGTGTATAATATTCTGTTATACCCATGTTCGGAGTTCAAGGCCAGGCCAGGAGAAGAGGGAATACATCTAACCTGAGGTCAAAACAAAGAATATGAAATTAATATGCATCATAACAACAAAAATGATAGTAATGAAGTGCAACTAGAGGGTAGTGAGGTATCCCCCTATACAAGAAGTGATCAAGTTAGTAATTAAAGGGCACTCAAACATCTTAGAGAGGTGGGCATGAGAGAGCAATATCTATTCTGTTAGGGAGAGACCTGGTAGCAGAGGAAGAGAAGATTGCAAAGGACATAGAGGGGAGGGTAGATGTGATATACAGCTAGGAAAGACAGAAGGAAAATGTGTAAATTAGGAATTATATATTTACCATTAAAGATGAGACTGGTTTCTACACAAACTTCTTCAAAATGTCTGAGAACTTGAAGGAGGTCAACATGTGGAACTAATAAGAGAAATTAAAGCATACCAGTGGGGAAAAAAGAGAGATATAAATACCTGAGACAAGGAATACAACTACCTGAAGCAGGGAATACAACATGAAAAGACAACAAAAAGTGTTAAGACTGATGAAGGGGGGGCATATGGCAGGAAAAGCATGAGGAGAAATATCAGGATGCATTTATAACACAGAAGGGATGTCAAGGAAGTAGACTGGACTCTTTATAATTGGGAAAAAGCAAAGAGGATAGTGATAGCAGGAGAAGTGCGGGAACAATATGTTTTGAACCATCCACTTGTAAGTGTCAAAGTAGAGAAGAAAGTGAGTTAATGAGAAGGAAGAAAATATAAACAAGATGGAAAAGAGAGCCGGAAAGAGAGAGGCTAAAAGAGGATGCAAGAAGAATAATGGCAGAAAATCAACAAGTAAAAAAAGGATGAGTAGAATCTGAAGGGATGGAATCAAAGCAATAATCAAGGAATGGCTAATATGGGAAGCAAGAAAGCAAACACAGATGGAGATAACAGCACTGAAGGAAGGCATTTGGTAGATATTAAATAAAGAGCCATAGAGTTGGTGAGTATTCACAAAAAACCATCACAGATGGAGATAAGAACATTGAAAGAAGGTCTTACATGGTTATTAAAGAGAGAGCCACAGAGGAGCTAAGTATTCACAGAAAGTGAACACAGTTATAGATAAGAGCATTGAAAGAAGGTGTTACGAGAGTTTTAAATAGAGGCCATGGAGGAGGCAAGCAGAGAATAGAACTTAAAAGAAGAGGTGATGATATGCAACACAGAATGGCTGAGGATTATGGGAAATGACAGGGAGTCAACAAAAAGAAGGAACTTCTGGTAGGAGCAAAGAGAACAGCAGGCAAGATGCCAGCATGGCAGTTTGAGAAGAAGCCAGAGTAAACATTATTTTCGATCAGATATACACAGTAGTGCAAGCTGAAGGAAATTACATTGCTTGGTTCTCATGCAAGACATAACAATGAACACATAGTTGAGTGACAGTAAGTCCAATGCACTTACAGTAATAATTAAAATATTAACAACACAATGGATTACCACAACTGGACAGGAAGACATTAGACAATATTATATACTAGTAGGTATTGCAAAGACTATGACTTCACATTATGATTGCATAGAATATTGCACTTGATCAGTTGTAGTATGATATACTCCGATGTTCATATTGCACATGTATGGAGTGGTGACTCACTCCTAACTATTGCACATTCAGGAAGTAATTGCATAAGAAATTGCATGAGAAATACTTTGACATTGACTTACTTTGGCTTAATTGGAGGTTAAGTTGGGTGGATGTATTACAATTAAATATCTAATTGGAAGATAAAATGGGTGGATGTATTATAACTTAATGTATCTAACTGGAGGTTAAGATGGGTGGATAACAGTGGAAGTGGAAGAAAACAGTGACAGTGGAGCAGGAGAACCTCTGTAGAACTATAACAGAGAAGAGGATAAGGAGGGCAATAAAGGTGTTCAAAACAGGGAAGGTGGTTGAATTAGATGGATTTCCTATATCTTCCTATATGTTGACAAAAAAGAGGTTAGAGGAGAAGTGGCTAGAATTTTGTTTTCAGTAAATACACAGAAGGAGAAGTGATACCTGACTCAGTGAGGAAAGCAAAGCTAATCCTGAATCCCAAGGAGAAACATTGAGGTAGTAGAACTGTGGGCAGTGAGCCAATATCTATCCTAAATGCATAGATTAAGATCCTAGTGAAGATCGTGGCTATTCACTTCATCAGGAAACTACATACATATTACCACCTTTAATATTATTGGATTATTGGATTATTGGATCCCAATGGTGCAAAGTTCCAAATGTCACATAACAAAAATAACTTTGATTAACAGTTGATCAGCTTCTAAACTCTAACTTACATACAGAAAGTTCTAAATCAGGTTAAGCAATGTTATCAAAACTCTCACCCACTCTACTCCACTGGCTAAAATGTTTGTATTCTCAAAGCAGACTATGCACTCCCTATAATCAATCTCCAGTCAGCCCACAATATTCAAAAAATTCAAGTAGCAGAAAATAAAACATTACAATTTGGCCTACTGGCTGATCTAAATTCTCACCATTGCAACCTATATGAAAAAGCACACAGAGCTGCATGTCTACTAAGTACTCTGATATTTAAAATTATCAACCAAGGCTACTGTCCACCACTTAAGAAATTCCTTCAAAACAGAGAACTAAGCAACTGCCTTAGAAACTGCTAAGAATCCTCAATCACTCTCCTCAGACCTAAATTTTAACTTCCTGCTGGAGAAAATGCCTTCTATGTTGAAATCATTGCAAAATAAAAAACATCAGAAATGACAGGATTATTAAAAAAACACACAGTGAAAACCTTTCCTACAAAATGAGTCAACGTGCTCTTACTTTTATGACATTGGCTAACCAGCTTTAAACTAGATGCTATAATTCAGTTCCAATGCTCAATCTAAATAACTTTTCCAATTGTAAATTCCAGTTTATTACTCATAATAATGTATTACTGATTTACTTTCATCATGTACCTCACAAAGATAAAACATTGCAATTTGTTTGCTATTTATCTGTATATTATGAAATATTTCATACTGACGTACTGCTTGAAATACGTAAGTGTTTATTAATATGCAGTCACCTTCAGTACTTTATGTCATGTTAAAACCCTTCATACAATGCTGTGACAATAGAAGGTACTACCAGCTATGCCAGGGAGAAATATTGCAGTGGATGTATGACTTGTGCCAGCCCAGCTAGGTGGAATTTTGTAAATAATTATGTGTCATTTGTATATCAAGCTGATTTGTACAGATGCTTGTGCTGAAAATGTATTTGTGAGCTCTACTTTTGTTAATTGTGCTAAAATATACTGACAGTGCACCCTGCTGAAATGAAAATGAATGTACAGGTATTATGGTAACTGAATTAAATATATATATATATATATATATATATATATATATATATATATATATATATATATTTTTTTAATAGATGACACTGGCACAGCAAAGGTTAACTAACTGGCTTATTTTAAGAAAAATAAGGAAAATGTAAATGAGTTGTTAAATCATTAAATGTTACCCCACAGTGCTGAGTCAGACTGGAGATGCTGGGTCTGGGACAGACTTTGTTCATTAGCTCAGTGAAAAGAGGGGAGGCCTCCAGACACTGCCATAAACATTTGAATGTGTATTGCAGCTGTGTATGTTCAATTCCTGCCTAAGCTTCAAAGGGGAATATTGTGCCAGCCCTCTTGGAAATTATAGTATAGATATTACAAAGAGAAATCTCAGAATATAGAGCATTCTATTTGAGGCCTAACCAGAAAGACTGCTCACATATTTCATCTTGCCTTGCCCGAGTAAATTATTAGAGAATAGTAAATTTTCTTAGATTCAGTCAGAAATATAAGGACGCTTAGTTTAGATATTTTTTTCTTTATTTGTCTGAGTCTGTCCTTCAATGTTCTTTTCAATATTTTCTTTGATTTGAGCTCTGTGGTTTACTGTGAATATATATTCAATATTTTAATGTTCTTTTATTATTAAACAAATTTAAAACTTTTATTGTGGCCAGTCCTTAGTATATAATCTTTGGAAGTACTTATATTTATTTGGTGACACTGTGTGGGCCACTCCAGAAGGCCTTGCCATCTTGGCGAACTACTACCATTTGTATTAGTATTAATATTGCACAGTATAATTGGACACCTTTTGTTAAGGGTCTTAGGGTAACTGATTGTGAAGTGTATGGTGGCAGTGATAGCTACCTTATACTCTGGGCAGAAGGGGACACAACAGGTACGTCTATGCTAGCCTTTCCCAGGTGTGTGTGTGTGTGTGTGTGTGTGTGTGTGTGTGTGTATAAAAAATCAAATCTCTCAGGGTGTGTCTGTCAGCTAATTGGGGCAGGGACACAAAGCACAGGGTTTACAGAGAATGTGCTGTAAGACTTGGCTTGGACACTCGGCTGAGGACCTAACCCTACAGCTGTACAAGTGGGAAGTCTTACTGGGGATCTGGATGGAGACAGATATAGAGGCATCCAGACATGAGCTGAGTGTGTTCCCTGTGTGCTCTTAAGGGAAATTGTACTTCAGACAGAGAGGTCTGCATCTGGAAATACTTAGTGTAACCATTTGTATTCCAAATGAATGTCCCTCTCCAGTGTCAGTGGTGAGGTTTCAGGCTCCTTGATTACCAGCCCAGCATGGGGATGACACATATTGATGCCCATCACATATTGGTAGAAGTGGTGGATGTCACAAATGCATATGTGGTTATCAATATACTGTTAATTTACTGTGTTCTTGCACCCAGGTTGTGACTGAAAAGGGTCAGTAGACCCACTCACTTACCTGGTTGTAAGATTTATTTTATTTTACAGCTTCATAACCATATAAGTGAGCTGGTCTGCTGATCATTTTCAAATAATGTCATCTCTATTCCAGGCCCAGTACTTTGGGAATCTATTCCCTTCTACCTGAAAGAAATATCATCATATCCAGTCTTCTAGACTCAATGAAAAACTCAGCTTTTGAAACTTGCTAAATGTCAGTGTTTTACCACTGGCTACATCGCCAAAGTATGACATATTCTCTCACTATCTAATAACTTTATTACTCTCTAAATCCCTCTAAAAGAGTACCATGCATTAACATTTGGCTGTTATATTGTGTATATAATGTCTCCATACTGTATAAGCTTAACTCAACTTCAAGGAATTGTATAATGCAAAACATGTATCCTATGGGGTGCTTAACTATGCTTGCCTTATTATATCATTACTCCAGCCTTGTTATAGACATTGTATGGCATAGAAATTTCACCTGTACTGTATACTTTCATTTTACTGCTGTACTCTTACCCAGGCTGAGACTGAGATTAATCATTTGTGATTAATGCTCTACCCTGCTTAACAAATTCAGATGAAATAACAAATAAAGTAAAACATTATTTAAGCAAATTCCCATAACTCTGACAAAATATAAAATGTGTAGCTATGTTTTGGAGGGCACTGGCATTCAATATTATTCAGTAGAAAAGGCGAATGAGGGCTAAGGGTGAAAGTATGCTGGGAAAAAGTGTGAGGAGGGATCACTGCTGAGAGATCCTGATGAAGAAAGTGAGCATGAGTCTGGAAAGACTGAAGAGGACACAGGGGTTGAGATGGGCACTGGACTTGCTAAACTCAGTGTAGGAGAGAGATGAAAGAGCAGGAGGGAAATGAGAAAGGGATAAGACTGTGGTAGAAGAGGGTGAATGGAGCCAGATAGATCAGCTGCTGGAAGGAAAATATTTTTGACATTATTTTAAACAAATGCCTATAACTCTGCCAAAACTAACCCATTCTGAGTTCAGATGTTGATGTTCAACATACAAGCTATTGACCACCACAATCTGAATTTTGGCAATGAATTTTTGAAAACAGCTGAAAAATAGCAATTTAAAAATGAAAAGACTCAGTGACACAAAAACAAAAGAATCCAAGGGTAACACCTGCTGTTTCCATGACAATTTCATACCAAAATTCCACATGGTTAAAAAGTATAACCCTATAGAAGGGTCAGTACAATTAAAATTGACAATGCACTTTTTACCATTATTTTTGCAAATCTCAATAATATTGCCACAATTTAATGTATTGAGCTCAGATTTTTGACCTACCATTTATGGACCATTTCTACCTAACTATGACACTGAATTCATACAACCTGATTCCAAATGTAATTTACAAAAAAATATTGAGAGATGGCATTTAGAAACAGAATAGAGCAAAGTGTACACCATTTTGATGGAAGCATCCCTAAAATGGCTAACCTAAAAATGTTATCCTAAAATTCCATGTAGTTAAAGAGCTATAATCCTGCACAGCAATCGGTTAGTTGGACTGGTATCAGGAAATAGTTTACATTAAAACATGCTGCATAATACATAACTATCATAAATAAACTACTGAAGAAAACAGATGCCAATTTTAGAAGTACACTAAGACCTTAGGATGTGAATGATACAGATTTTACTGCAAGCCCAAGTATTGTAAAGCACTCACCCTTTGGACTCATGCTTCACAACATTCCTTGTTTGCAGTATTGTCTGTATTATGCATACCATCTCTATGCCTTGCTGCATATGCATTACAATTAAAAACTATTTAGTTTACCTAGTTTGACCATTTTTTAATCCCTTGTATGACCCGTGTATTCTAATTTACCAGAAACTTATGTTTTCACCTTTTACAATGTGTCTCATGTCTATCCTATGCATTTTTGAATCGTATCACATTGTGTGACCTCATGATATCCTAATTATACATCTATAACCCTGTTTGTGAAAAAAAATGGCTCCTTATGTATTTCCTGAATCACTCATCATGTACTATTAAATTATTAAACTGAATCAGTGCCTCATATTTTTCAGAGACTGAGATGGTGAAGAGAAAAAATAAGAAAACAGCCAGGAAGGAGCACAGTCCACAAAATCTAAAATGGTTGCTGAACTTGAATGGAAGTGAAAATCAACATTGCAGTTTTGATATCAGTCATGGTATATTTTACTTGAGTAACTTGCTAAACTCATTCTCTCAGCTTCATGAACCAACACTTTGACCTCTGAACTCCCTCCCTTTTCTTCGGTTCTCTCACACAGTTATCCTCCTGTACAACTTTCTACTATATCTATGGCAGGTTTTCTCTAATGAGTGAAAATTACAAAGAAAAAAACATTCAATTAAAGTAATCAGCTTTGGTCTGTGTATAAAGGAATAAAGGCAGTTCAGTACTTCTCTTGCCTTCTCACTTTAATGTAAACTGTCTCAGTAGTTTTAAATTTTTGTAGAAGATCTATGAGGACACAACATTTTCTACTTTATGTTATCTGTTTGGATACTTTCTTATTATTTTTATTCTGTTATTATAGGACTCATTCTGGCATTGCCTGTTGTTTGTTATTACTAGGGGAAGTCCCTTATCATTTTCATGACACTGGTGTCCTAATGGTCAGCTCCTTAACACTTTGTGATTCAGCCTGATCCACCCGCCACCACTTCCTTGTCGCAGTTAAATACATATTTTGCCACTTCACTACTACACCCCCTGTTTTAAGCCAACCTGTAGAGTACATTCCTTTGCCCACCATTGCCCTTAATGGGTCCAACCACACCTACTGGAAAAAGTTGTTCCTAGGGTTAGGTCGTTCGTAACTGCATCTCTGGCAAATTTATGCCAATAACAGTTAAGTAAGATTAGAGAGTTAAGTGTAAATTATTAAGCTATATAACTTCTCAAAGCATAATGCTTGTTTCTGAAATTTCAAGCATTCAAAACTAATTTAACCCTGGTACCGATGCAACAGTTAAGGCTAATGTATCAAGAGATGGCACAGTGGTGCAGAGGTAGCATTGTCACTTCACAGCAAGAGGTTCTCCAGTTCGATTCTCAGCTGGAGTGCCTTCTGTGCGGAGTCTGCATGCCTCCCTGCATTTGTGTGGGTTTCCTCCAGGTGCTTTGGGTTCCTCCCACATTACAAAGACATGCATCTGGAGCATTTCTCTCCGGGCCTCCACTGAAAATTGGCTTTGTTCCAAGTCAGACTTTCCCTGTTAACAAATGTTAAATAAATAAGTAAATAAAATAGTTCAAGACAAGTTGTCTCTGTGGAAACAAACATCAGTCCTCCTAACAGGTGCCATGGGTGTCTGTTGAAATTCTAAGGACTGTAATTACATCCCTGGAAACAGTAAAAATACAAGTGTAAATAAATGAATGGAATATATACAATTCCAGTGTAACAGTAACTCGGAGTATCCCCTCCACTCAAGAAACAGAGATCAATAGGTACTGTAGGTCTAAGTAGCAGTGGTATGGGGAGGGGTCTGGTGGGATAAAGCCCCTTCAAAAGTGTGTTTTGTCAGAAGTGTTGTTTATTTTTCAAAGTGTCCAGATACACATAAGCTGGCCTTGCACTTCAGATAGGGAGCTAGTGCTGTTAATTTCTTCCTAGTACTTATTCTCCCATACTTATACTATTTTTGTTCCTCAGACCTGATATCCTGAGATTTGTGTAAGGTTTGATACTGCAATGTTTAAAAAGGAGTCAGGCACAAGGTATTAACTACTGTTACCTCACCAAGGCAATGTTTGAATATTAAGGCTGAACATGTTTAGTTTATTTGAAACACAATCTAAGGATTGTTTTGCTGCACATGGACTCAGTCACAGGGTATTAAACAGTTTATTCGAATTTAAACAACTAAAGGATGACTGATAGACAGAATTGTCGTGAACTTCCATTCTGTCAATCACACTATATCAGACCTAGCATAATCAAAAGCACTAAACAAAATCTACAAAAAAGTGCCTGGTTAGTTGCATCTCCACACCTCCATATCTTTATAAATACTAACGTTGTGACTACACAATGGTGGGGAAAAGGAAGACTGTCCTAATTCCTAGAAGTATGTAATATCATTACATTCCTGTGCTATATGTCAGTGTACTAGGAGGTAACCAAAGGTCTACAATTCTTTAGCTGTTAACCAACTGGTAATCAATCATTAGGGGTAGATCCATTTAAAAATTATGCTTGAACAGACATGCTGTCATTACTAAATTTAACTCAGATCTGAATCTGGGCTCTACAGCTGTTTAACTCAATTTCATACTCCTGACTTTCATATAGCAGATATTGCCTCTACTGTTTCTATATTGTTCAATCTTATCTGAGTTTTTCTTTTCATTTTTAATCAGTCATAGAGTTCAAAGTAACATTGGTTGAATCCTTAATGCTTATAGCTACCTATTTTGCTCTTGAATGTCTCTGATTTCTAGTAAATAAAAGTAAAACAGGAGCAGCTATTGAGGGGTGGGTCAGGGTCTCATGACAACTAGCGGCATGGAACAGAATTTTTATTTTATTTTTGTTAACTGAGTAGGTGAGCTAGGTGCAAAATCCTTTTCATTCATGACCTAGTATGCAGGAAGGTACTTGGTGTAATGCTCCAGAAGTATTGGAATTTGCAAACAATTGTCATGCTATACTCACTCATAATAAGACTTACTATAATAAAAATGTCCCCTCTTCTGGTACCTTGCAGTCTGCAAATGTCCTAAAGATGGGGATATCAACATGAATCTTAGGCTTGAGTCTTCCTTTGGGTCTCATTTATTAGATGCCATCATATACTAGGTGTCGTCCATGAATGAACACCATATTTTACCATAAGGGCATTGAAACTACCCTTTCCTTAATGCAAGTACATTAAATAATAAGTGAACATTCCTTAAAGCCTTGCAGCCTCTTGAAGAAGCAGACATTATAGCCATCACTATATCAAAGAGTAAAGAAGTCAGATACCCATCCTACTATTTAAGGAGCAACTTTCAAATATTTTCTGACAGTAAACTCAGTCAAAGGATTAGGGAGCACTGGTCTCTTGTCAAGAGTTAAGAGTAAAATAAACTTAGGGGTAAGACGTGGTAAAAGTGCCACACCTGCTAATGCAGCTTTCAAATGGATTACTGCTGAGTTGGTTTTAAGGTGACATATCAAACCATTACTGGTACAGTTCATATTCCTACCCCATTCCAACCATCCATCCGCAACACTTTTTCCCATTTTTGCACATGGGGGTCTGGGTATCACTTCAAAAGTGATAACCATCTATTGTGAAGGTTCAGAGTGCAGGGTGGCTAGCCCTGCCACAGCTGTTCTTCTATACCACACATGCTTGTACACTCACACCTATGGCCAATTTAGAGGGTCCAATCCACCGTCTCATGCCTTTGGAATCTAGGAGAAAGCTGGACCACTTAGAGGAAACCCATATGAACAGAGGAAGGACATACAGACTCCACACAGAAGGCATCTGTAGATCAATGTGTGTGTATGTATCTTTAAGAAGCTATCCAAGGGCTTGCCCAAGTGTATAAAAACTGAGCGCTTGTGAGCCTTACTGCCATTTTTTAGTAAGCTGTGGAGATGTAAGCATGTATGTATGTAAGGTCTGTCCATTAACCAGTTTGTTTATATTTTATGATGCTGCTATCCATCCTGATGTATTTCTATGAAATAAAGCATCCACACAAAATACCCTGCCTCCTTATAATCTACGTTAGAGATGGATGAATTACATGGTGTCAGAAGTGGCATGTCTAAAGGGACATGATGCTAGATGAAGTATGGCTAAAATGATTTGCTGCCAGAAAGAGCTCCAGTTTCTTCCATTTGAATCCGAGAGGCACCCGGTTGCCATTGGAGGAATATAAAGGAGTGAATCATCCCTAATGCATGCATAAGCCACAAAACAGGTCAGAAACGAATATCAGATGTTAAAAACTTGCTCAAATAGTTTCTTATTTGCAAAATATGAAATGAGGCATACAGAATGCTCTAAACAATATTCACATTAACTGATATGTTCAATATTAAAAAAAATATTTTAATTACTACAGAAAATGTTTGAAATAAATAAGGGGAAATCACTGCATTTCTGCCAAGTTCATATTTTTCGTATAAATTAAAGTTGTTTGAGTTATCAGAAGTGTATGAAGTGTTCACTTGCATGTGCAGTATTACAGTAAAGTTGTTTCACAAGATACAGCCATTATAGAGCATATTTCACAGAGTACAGTATTTTGAGGAGTTTATTGTACATTTGAATGTTATTACAAGCTCACAGAATTTGTTCATGCATAATTACAAGGGCTGTATTTTCAGTGTGTTTGTGCATACTTTGTGGGCATGGCAGACGGATTTCGAAAACCCAGTGCACTTGTGTTTGACAGTGATATTGCAGAGAACTGGAGAGTAAGAGTATGATATTTTCATACAGGCTGCATTTTCTGATGAAGATGACCATACAAAGGCATTCATTCTGCTTAATTTAGCTGTGTCAGAAGCGATAGAACGGGAACATTCATTTGTGTATACACCTGTTATCTATACAGGAGAGGGGGATAACCATCATATTGTTGTACCGGCTGAGTCAAGGGAGGATGCAGAGTGCTTAAAACATAAATTTAGAGAAATGTGTAACCTCAAGACCAATGTTACAATGGAAAGGTACTTATTTTATACAAGAGATCAAAAGCCTGGTGAAACTTTTGCAGCATATATAACTGACTTGAGAAACAAGGCTAAAATGTGCAGGTTTGGTGATTTAAGGGATAAGTTGATAAAGGACAGATCTGTGTGTGGTATCAAAGATGATGCTGTGAGAAATATTTTGCTTCATGACAGTGATTTAACTTTGAATAAGCCCATTGAGATTTGTCATATGTATGACATCACAGAAAAGCACACACATATACTTACAAACGAGAATAGCTCTAGAAGGCACAGTGACAGAGCTCATGTTGAAAGTATGCAGCACGTGGTTAAAAGAAACAGGCCCAAGCACATGGCAGCAACTGTAGTCCCTGCTGTACCCACTGGTAAACCCCAGACCTTTCCAGCAAATTCCAGAGTTCATACAGTCTCAGTGAAGCATAAATGTGAGTCAGCAAACTCAAAGCATGGGCCCCAGCCTAGGTTTATAGCCAGCTGTCGTAATTGTGGTGGAAATCATGAACCTAAAAGGAATAAAATGTTTAGTTTTTGATCAGCAATATCACAAATGCAATAAGTGGAATAATTTCAAAAGGTTTTGTAAATCAAAAGGCCCACATTCTTTTATTAAAAGGGAATGCTTCAAGAAACGACTTGATCAATTAGAGAGCTGCAACCCCACTCTTTCTGTTGATGGTGTGTCAGTGCTTCATGAAACAGTTAATGCAGTAGATTTATAGGCAAAGAATGAAGTATTTTGTACTGTTCAGATAAAGGGAAAACACACAAAGATCAAAATTGATACAGGTTCCAAATGCAATATTATGTCAGCAGCAACATTTGCCAGAGTGTGTCATGGTGAAAGGCTTGATTTGGCAAGGTGTGCAAAGCTTGTTGCTTATGGTGTTGAAGAAATTTAGGCCGAAGACTCAGTAGTGCTTTCATGCTACTCTACTGGAAGAAGCTATGACTTGTTAGTTTGTGTGGTCAAGAGGCATGTCCAGTCATTATTAAGGCTCAGAGACAGTTTGAAAATGGGATTGCTTCCATTTAATAAGGAAGTTCATCAAGTTAGCTTGAAAGACCACTACTCTAATTTTGCCCAGTACATTTTTTCTACCTATGTGGAGCTCTTCAAAAACAAATAAGGGAAGCTTCCAGTTGTGTACTCCATGAAGTTAGATCCAGATGTCAGTCCAGTTATCAGGCCAACTACAAAAGTTCCAATAGCTATGCAGGACAGAGTTAAAGCCGAGTTAGATAAAATGGTACAATAAGATGTGATTTGTCCAGTTGCAGAACCAATTAAGTGGGTATCTTCCATGGTGTTAGCTCATAAGAAAAGCCCAGATGACATCAGAATATGTATTGATCCATGAGATTTGAACAAAGCACTAAAAAGACGTCATCATTCAATGAATGCAGTTGAAGAAGTTACAGCTCTGATGCCAAATGCCACTATTTTTTTGTCTTAGATGTAAAGAGTTCATTTTGGCAAATTCAGCTTCACAAGAAATCATCATTGTTCACTACTTTCAGTACTCCATTTGTAAGGTACAGATTTTTGAGAATGCCATTTGGAATAATTTCTGTAAGTGAAATCTTTCAACGTGCAATGGAGAAAATTTTTTCTGGGTATCTTTGTGCTATTATAGTAGACGTTTACTATTAAAATATCAAAATTTAAAACAAAAATGGTACTTAACAGCAAACTAATTTGCCGAAAGTACTCATTACCTAACAGCCCTAATGTCCAAAATCAGCTGTTAATGCCAAAAATGTTGAACACGGCATTTTACGACACTAAACAGCAATTCCACCCTTGCCGTAACTCCCTAACTAGTACACCTAACATCACACCCCACACCCCTCAGCTATATATTCCAGCTCCGAGATCACACTACAGTGAGGAAAGGGATGTATTTCCCTAACTGCACTGTACCGCGATCCCAGTACATCCCTTAGAACGTTCATATTTGTGAATGCACAGTACATTCGCAAATATAACATTCGATTATGTACCTTGCACACATATGAACTATTCAAACATCTGTAGTTCAAATAGTTCATAGGCGTACAATGCTACATCGATATTTTAATAGCAAACCATAGTTGACTACATACTAGTAGGAGGTAATGCTGACCATGAGAGAAACCTCAAAAAAGTTCTGGAAAGAGCACATCAAATGAATCTTAAGCTCAACACACAGAAATGCAAATTCTGGCTACAAGAGGTTACTTATGTTGGTCATTTATTTACTGGTGTAGGCCTATGACCAGACCATTCAGAGCAAACAGCTATTCTCAAGAAGCCAGCTCCAGACAATGTTCAAGCCCTACAATGTTTTCTTGGCATAGTTAACTATTTAGGCAAGTTCATTCATAACTTCAGCCAACTTTCAGCACCGCTTAGAGAGCTGACACATAAAGATGTATCCTGGTCTTGGTTAGAGCAACACCAAAGAGCATTTGATGTTCTGAAACAGAGAATTGGCAGTCCACTAACTCTCAGAGACTATGATGTTCACAAGCCAGTTACTCTGTCATGCGATGCTTCGAAATTTGGTCTTGATACAGTCATTCTACAAGAGGGTCAACCTGTTGCCTATGCATCGAGAACTCTTACCCAAACTGAAATGCAGTATGCTCAGACAGAGAAAGAGCTTTTAGCAATTGTGTTTGCATGTTCAAAGTTCCATGATTATGTTTATGGTAGAACTATCCAGATTGAAACAGACCACCAACCTCTAGTCACTATCTTGAGAAAGCCGATGCATTCAGCTCCAGCATGATTGCAACTCATGATGCTAAGATTGTAAAAGTAAATTTTTATTCTTTCTTACAAGAAAGGCAAACTTCTTTATCTTGCTGATACATTATCCAGACCACCCAGAAACACCACTGAACAGCATGAGAATGAGAACCTTGATTTTGAAGTCATGGAAGTCAGAAATTTTTCTTCCACATGTCTTGATGAGCTAAGGGATCACACAGCCACAGATCCAGTTTTAGAAAGGCTCAACCACTTTATCAGTCATGGATGGCTGTCAAAGTAATCCAGTTTACCTCAAGAAGTGCAACCTTATTTTCCATACAGAGATGAGATTTTGTCTGACAATGGTATCATTATGAAAGGTCCAAAAGTAATTGTTCCAAAGTCCTTGCAACAAGAGTACATTACTATCTTGCATTGTGGTCACCCAGGAACTGACTCTACCAAAAGGGTGAGAGGACTGGTATTTTGTTATTCTATGTCACAAGACATTGATAGAGTACTTTTATCTTGTTCTGTGTGAAATAGTAGTAAGCTACATCAACAGAAAGAACCACTTCAGTTAAACCAGATTCTGCAACTACCTTGATCGACAGTAGCCAGCAACATTTTCGAGTGGAATGGTCAACATTATTTGGTGTTAGTAGACTCTTACTCTAATTGGTTCGAGTTTGACTTACTGCCTAACCTAGCATCCAGTACAGTCATTACTAAGATGAAGTGTCATTTTGCAGTCATGGTAGTCTGCACAAAGTTATTTCTGATAATGGCACACAGTTTACAAGCCAACACTTCAAAAGATTTGCCGAAGAATGAGACTTTACTCATGTCACGAGTAGCCCTGAGTATCCGCAGTCAAATGGTTTGGCAGAATGTGCAGTTCAAAGTGCAAAACAGTTACTAGAGAAGTCAAAATGAGACAATAGTGATGTTTTCCTGAATCTCTTGGATCTCAGAAATATTCCTCATAATAAACATCTTGGTTCACCTACCCAGAGTCTTCTGTCGAGACAAACCAGAACCACATTACCAGTCAGTAGTCAATTGTTGGTTCCATTTGTCAAGAACAACAGGTCAGTGAAAAGAAATCTGTTGAAGAATCATTTAACCCAGAAGTGCTACTACGATAAAACCAGCAAACCACTGAATCCATTATGAAAAGGAGAAGTGGTAAGGATGCAAACGTCCAAAGGTTATGATTGGAGTCATGAAGAATATTTGCCCAGAGCTGATATCGTATATTGTGGAATCACAGGGATCAGAGTTTAGGCGGAATCAGAAACATTTGAGACTGGTGTCCGAGCCAATACTACAGCACATAGTCTGTGAGAAAGCCTCTTTATCTCAAGAGTGAGTTGTTCGATGTTCCAGTTCCAGAAGTTCTAGGGAATATTCCCATTCCTGTGACAAATCCAGAAGTTCCTGATATGAGTTGTTTACTTAAGACTATCCCTGCTGCGAAATTCAGGCTATATTGTTACGTTATGAGATCCGGTATCTCCAGACCATGTAACAGATACACAGCAACCTAAGTAATCTTTTAAGAGGGAGGATGAAGATCAGTGTGTGTTGTGTGTATGTATCTTTAAGAAGCTGTCCAAGGGCTTGAACAAGCGTATAAATACTGAGCATGTGCGAGTCTGACTCCCATTTTGTAGTAAGCTGTTGAGATGTAAGCATGTATGAATGTAAGGTCTGTTTGTTAACCAGTTTGTTTATATTTTATGATGCTGCTATCCATCCTGATGTGTTTCTATATATTAAAGCAGCTAAATGAAATATCCTGCCTGCTTGTCATCTATGTTAGAGAGGGATGAGCGACAGCATCCCACCTGTGAATAGAAATGGAGAACCTCTTGCTGTGAGAACACAACGCTATCTGTTGCACAAAAAGCTTAAAGACGTCCTATGGAGAATTGTATAAAAACTGAATATTTTCAATAATGATGAGGCAACAATACAAAAATGTAAAAGCTATATAAAACATGTGGGGCTTTACTCCTTTCCCTTATGACTATGCAAACACTCCTACATTGCTTCTAATTCTATACATGATAACTTATTTTTATTTAAAAAGTATCATCATTTAAAATGGAAGACGCATCCTACCATTATGTAATAACAGTATGCTACCATAAGGTTTGATAGAAGACCATTCTTTATTTGATACAATGTCCATTCAAGGAATGGCACCCATCTGATTATTCAGAAGACACAGTCAGTAAGTCTATCAAATGAAAAATCTCATAAGTTAAACAACTCTGTTAAGAAGTCTGTCCAATTCATGCATTTCAATCCTGACTACCTTAGCTTTTAATCTTGCATTCAGTCCTGTCTGTAAAATGTATGCCCAAGATAATTTTTGGACTTACAATTCACATATTTTCAGGGCTTGCCTGTTCTCCATCAAATTAATGATAAGTGCCTTCATAGCAAAATGTGCTCAGTGACTCTGCTTTTGTGATAACATATACTAAAGTGTAAGCAAGGTAGGTCACCTTTAATAGACCGATAGAAATTCATTTATAATTATTATTCTAAAGAGAATATTTCTATCTGCTGTGGTGCAGCAGTAGCGTTGTTGCTTCACAGCAAGAGGTTCTCCCGTTCTGTTCTCGGCTGGAGTGCGGGGAGTGCCTTCTATGTGGAGTCTGCATGTCCTCCCCACGGTTTGGTGGGCATTCAAAAGACATGCATAAATGGGCGTGTCTTCGCTGAAGGTTGAACGTCAAGCTGGCACCTCGGCATTCATGAAAACTAACTGCCAATCAATAGCGGACCGGAGTTCTGCTGTGGCGACCCCTAACCGGGAAAAGCCGAAAGACAACAGCATTCTAAAGAGAATATTTATTTTGAGTTGCTAATTTCAAGGTCATTAGTACAAAGTATGTTGCATGATAAAAACATTTTTAGAGTAAGTATCTGAAGCATAGGTAGAGAAAATGGGATTATCCATTGCAAAATACCCATAACATAACAGGAGTTTTATAGAATACTCACGAGTCACTGTTGTTACTAATATTAGCATTACTGTTAGTAGATACAATAAATAATTGGTCTTTCTAAGAAATTTGTACTTGAAATTTCAGCAGTAAACTAAAATACCTGTTAGAAATCTGACTTATGGTAAAAGAAAATACAAAGACAAAAGCAAAAAGAAAAAAATAAAAGATTGGAGAGCTCTTCTGTGCTTAGGCACACGCTGTGTGTTTACAGGAAGTTAGAATGGCAAAATGCCAGCCATCAAACCAAGACTAAGAAATGGGAGCATGGCATGTTAGTAAGACATTGAATTTAATGCTTGTGGCATACTGATCCTGTGGTAAACATGGTTAACACCTGTAGTGATGAGGACATGCAGATGTAATGTGTTTGTATTAAAGTACCTGTACAGAAATTTACATACCAGCTTATGCAGCTGCATTCCTGGGTCTGATCATCATACAATGAGCACTGTAACTGATAGAGAAGACACTATGAATTCACATTATGAGCAGAACATGAAAGGCATACAGTGAGAGTGTAGTGTTGCTTTATTAGATTCTTAGTTTGTTAGGAAAAAATGTGGAGGTTATAAACAAGAAAGGCAGTAATTTCCAGGAGTGGATCTACAAATAAGAAGACATCATACTAAATAAATGTAACTATCAAGTCAAAGAAAAGGACTAGGTTGCATTATTATTTTTAACCATAATAACTGAGGAATCATTTATCTATATTTAAATGTTACATTCCAACAGCTTATGCATAACAAAAGCAGCACTATAAGAAATGTATATGCCTGGCCAATCTTCTGTTAAAGGCATTCATCAGCTATACCCATCCTAATATCTCAAAGCATTTCAATTATATATGCCTTTTCATTAAAAATATCTATGCCAAGTTGACCATTTTTATTCTTCCAGCCTCTCATTCTGTCTTCTTGTACTTGGAGCCCCATCCACTCCACCCCCAAGTGTCTAAAAATCTAGTAATGGCTACCACTACAAAAAAATCTAGTAATGGCTACCACCAATTAGTTATTGTAGAGGTCAGGGAGTCCAAATTAATTTATCTGTGACTACTAATTCAGTGAAACCAATTTGACTTTAGTTTATGTGACCTCACAACTCCATATTTGATTTGGGTGCCCTCTTCCGCATTTATTCTAGGAGGAAATATTATTTTCTTAAATGAGGAGTGCCAGACTGTACATGATATTCTGTGTACACTTATCATGTTAATACCACTTACACAACATTCAGTTAATTGTAACTTCAACAGAACACCAACAGAATAGTTTGGAGGGACAGGTATATTTCACAGATGGTACTGCTGCTGTGGAACAGACTCCCATACAAATAAAACAAAGTTCATCCCTGTCCATTTGCAAGTGTAACTTAGATCTGTGGATGGGAAACAGAAAATTTACCCCAGGACTGTACCTGGTACTACTAATGGATAGACGCATCTCTTAAATGCCCTATCCCATGCATGGGCCCCTTTAATTTATGGTATGCTCCCATTTATTCTCATAAGGGGTAATATATAATTATCAACAATGGAATGGGGAAAGCCAGTGTATAAAGAAATGGGATAGGTTATTTTGAGTACAAAACAGGAAATTGACTAGCCTTAAAATGGCCTGTAAGAAAATATTGGTATCAGAAATGGTGCTGGTGGAGGGAATGAGATTTTTTTCTTAAAAAAACAGCACCTTTAGGTCTCTGTCCTTAACTTCTGCCAAGATAAAAATGCCTGGAGCTCAGTGTAGCTAGTGTGTTAAATATAATTAAATGAGAACATAAAGTTATAGGTTCATAGGTAGGTACTAGGCTATCGGCCGTGGGGCCTATACAAGCTCAGTCAAAAAGGTACCCTGGCTTTTGCCACCCAAGAAAATTATTTTCCTGTGCCACTGTCGAGCAGAGCCACAGAGGTGATCCCCGGGGTGAATTTCCTATTTCCCATCCAATCATCAAGATTTTTCTTGAAGAGTGCTAATGAGGAGCTTTGTTTGATATAGATAGGTAGTTTATTCCAGAGTATAGGAAGTCTCTGGGACAGGAATCTATCCCTCTGGCATGTTCTGTTTATTGTGGTGACAAGGTTTAGGTCCCTAGAGCGTGTAGCTCGGAGGGATTGGGATTTATTTAAGTGGAGCACGTCCAACAGATCTGTGTTTGACATAGTTTTGTATGTTAGACAGAGATCACCTCTGAGTAGGCAATATGCAACGGAGTAAAGCTGGAGTTTTTTTAGATGGTCTGCATAGGACATCTGTTTGAGCACAGTAATCCTCTTTGTGAGGAATTTCCGCGGCCTTTCCAGTAGTTGTAGATGTCTTGTGAGGTACATACCAAAAGGGACATTGTACTCTATAATGGGTCTAATAAGTGATGAGTAGAGGGGAACAATGACCTCTTTTTTTCTGGATGAGAAACCTTTTGTGATGAGGTGTGCCACATAGAAGGATTTCCTGGCTACTGTGGCAATGTGATTATCAAAGGAGAGACTACTGTCCACCTGTGTCCCAAGGTCTGTTATCACACTTTTGGTGTTAAGTATACTACCACCTATGTTGTAGTTCATGGGTACTGAGTTTTTACCAAAGGAGATGACAATGTACTTTTTGGCATTGAGCTTGAGGCCATGGCTTTGACACCAGGCATCTGTCCCAGTGAGGCCCTTTTGTAGGATGTCCACATCCTACAGTTAGGAGTTTTGATTATGGCTCCTAGTTTGCAGTCATCTGCAAACTTCATTAGCCAAAGACCTTCTGTGTTAGCCTGTACTTCAGAGAAGTAGATACCAAACAGGAGAGGACCCAGGACTGAACCCTGTGGAACTCCACTTGTCACTGGTATGAAGTCGGATTTGGAGTCTGCTACTTTTACAGTGTGGGTTCTGTCAGTGAGCCAGTTGGCAACCCATCTTGCGACATAGGGATTTATACCTAGTTTAGTGAGTTTATCTATAATTCCAAAGTGGGGGATGGTGTTGAAAGCCTTGGCAAGATCTAGATAGGCTGTGTGAACCACCTTACCCTTGTCTATGGCTTTGGTGACTGCTTCAAAGAAGTCTTTCAGGTTTAGGAGACATGATCTGCCTTTTACAAATCCAAACTGGGTGAGGTCCAGAGTTTGGAAATCACCAATGTCTTTGTTTATAAGTTCCATGATGATACGTTCCATGGCCTTGCAGACCAGGTTTGTCAGGCTAATGGGGCGGTAGTTCCCAGGATCCGTGTTGACTCCCCCCTTGTGGAGTGGAATAACCGTTGCTGTGCGCCATTCAGCAGGCACAAAGCCTGAGGTGAGGCTATGATTGAACATGGTACTTAGGTGGGGTGCCAGTTCATTCTGTAGTTTGTGTAGAATGCAGCCTGGGATTTTGTCTAGTCCCATGGATGCTGTGTTCTTGGCTTTAGAGAGTGTGGTTTTTACCTGTGCAGCTGTGATTACAGGGACTTTGCATTCTTCCAGTATAGAGATGGGCTCTTTAGGGGGTTAGAGGAGGGTTAAAGTTAGCACTGAACCTATCTGCCAGGATGTTGGCAATGTCAGTTGGGTCTGTATATTTAGTGCCATTGTGCTGTAACTCAGAGCAGATCTGAGTGTTGCCATTGAGATTCTTGACATAGTTATAGAATGCTTTGCGGTTGTCTAGAATCAGTGACGATTTTGTTTTCGTAACTAGCTTTGGAGGATTTTATCAGGGATCACATCTTCTTACTGAGGCTGACCAGGGAGCTCCACTCATGGGATTTTACTCTCTTTTGCAACAGTTTCTTCCTTCTGTTGTACAGTTTGTTTATGGCAGGGGACCACCAGATTGGCTTCCTTTTTTTGGTGAATAGCATTTTGGTTCTGTTTGGGATAGCACGATCCATGCACTCATGTTAGTGCTTATAAAGTGCAATTGTGTAGGATTCAGTAGTCGTAACTGTATTGTCCATCTGCATGGGTGTTATGAAGTTCACCACTTCTGTCTTAAGAATCATGAAGTTGGCTTTGGAGAAATTTTTTACCATGGTTTCCTTAATGGTGTTACACTTCGTAATTCCTGTATTTCCCACCTCTTTTACAAATCATATTTACTCCAAAATCCACAAGCCCAAAATTAAGACAGGCACACCAGATAGGACTCCTTATCATTAACAGGAGTGAACGGTAACAGGATACAAGAACAGAGTCCAGTCATGACTACCTGGTCCTTGAAAAAGAACTAAATGTCTAGCAGTAATTGTTACTATGTGGCACATCTTCTCTTACACAGCCTAAAATTAAACGAAATGTCAGTGATAGACTGAACACACAATCATTTTCTTCCAGAAGGTTCTAGTCTTATGCAGCTTTATAAGCATCCTTAGTAAAGCATGCAAAAAATTTGATTAACTCCAAAAGAAGAGAAAGATGAGAACATAACTATCAATCTGGATTTTCTGCATGATCTTTTTACCTGTTATTTATTTATTTATTTTTTTGGGATATTTTGCATTCACCCTAATGTTATGGGCATTCATTTTTTTATAAGCTGGGTACTTTCACAGAATGGCCAAACAATCCACTTATGCTGCACTGACAAGCCCATACGAAGGACAGAATATGTCATGTCATGTCCATATCTAGTGGGATTTGATTTTAATAGTCTGAATGCATCAATAAAGACTTTTAAACAGTAAAGTCAGTGATCATTCAGAAGTCATGTAACTGAACACTTGTATATATTTAAGGTGTCATTTGCATGTATTCCATGGGCTTCCATTCAAGGAGATTTTAACTTATTACACAATAGAAAATCTGCTTCACCTGAGTCTTTTTTTTTTTGCTTTTATTACTATGTAGCTCATCTGTCTTGTCTTTTCTACTGTTGTTTTAGTTAAGCAGGTTTAAGAGACAGGATATGTTATGAATGGAAAGTCAGTAACTGAACACTATTATGTGATTTCCTTATGTTAGAAAGACATGCAAACTGAAAACATGATGTGTAAATTTAATTATATGAGAATCAAACAATGGCAACTGCTATCTCAAACTAGAGCACTGTGAACTGGAATCAAGTAGTTCACAAATACTGTAGGGATGTACAAATCAAACAGATCCAAACTAAACTGATATCATATTTGAAGGACACATGACTATATTCTCCAGAAACTTGTAAAACCATCTGCAAAATAATGGTTGTTCTACAAACTGAGAATGTTTTTTGCTAAACATTCCACTTACATCAAGTTGCTCTGACAGAATCTTTTATTTTAAAATAAAAAGCATCTCTGCATAAATAATTATCCAGTAACCAAGAAAATTACTGCATGTCATCAAAGTTAGACTGACTACATTTAATAGAAGAGTGTGCATGTCTGCTAGTAGTGTTTTCACATTGAAGTGCTGTAAACCTGACCACATCTCCTATCAGTCACAGACATTCTCCTTCATGAAATCCCTCTTGTTATATGACATTATGTCCTCTGATTTGTAAGACCAACAGTCTCCATACACTTGATCATATTTCTAGAATAATCTATCTAATGCAATGAGATACTGTCAAGATCACTTGGAATTAAAGGACCAAATGGATGCATCTCCTAAGAAGCATGCCAGATGTAAATATACTGGTTGATTTGTGCAATACTGTTTGTCACTTCCTGATATTCTGAAACTGTTCTGTTGAAACTCTAAAGAGTATCACTACTTGCACTTAGTATGACATGTTGCTTCACTGATGTTAATTTTTATTTAATGTTGTGTTAATAGTTAATGCTCCGCTGTTCCATTTTGCTATGCCTGCCATTTGATATGCACTGTTCTTTATACTACTCCTCTGCCTCTGTGTCACAAAATCTTTATATATGGCTTGTGAATTATGTTGCTGCTGAAAACTATTCCTTTGACCAACCAGTTTATCCAGTAAATAATAAATCAATGGAAGAGAATACAAATAAATAAATACAAGAAGATAGCTGTATTATTAGTGTTCATAGGATGACCATTGCAAGTTTCCATAATTTAGGAATTTAAACATATCTGACGGTCAGATTGATGATATACATATGTAGTTTTCCAAGTTCAGATGCTGCCATTTTCAGGAGTCTGAGTTGTAGAACATCAAGTTTGCTGTGTAGCTGTACCACCACTAAAAGTCTTAGCATACATTTCTGTATTTGACTTTGCTTGATGCTGCAACATTATGGCAGAGGAATAATCATGAAAGAGGAGTCCTGACTGAATTTGGAGCGATGCAGCTGTAGACAGAGATAAAGCACAAGTAAAGTTTGTTTTTTGCTATCATTATAATGTCATTTGCATATGTCAACAAAACCAGAATTCTTAACTTTTCAGGTGTTATATACCCTGACTTCTTCATTTTGTAATTTATTTCACATGCTACCACAGTCATAACTATGAAAAGAATACACAACTCATTGGACATTCCTGTCTTACACCATTCTTCATATGTACCTCTTGGCTTAACCAGCCATTTACAAGGATTTTTACTTTATTATTACTATAACCTGACATACATAATTTCCTAACCTTCTCACTTATATTCGTTCATTATTTCCCATAAAAGGTCATGTCCAGTTGTGTCAAATACCTTATTAAGGTCTCCTATCATGATTTTCACTTCTTCTTTTCCGTTCATAATATCATCCACAATCTCTCAAACTATCATTAATAATTTTGACAACCCTTCCTTTTATACTATATACGGTATCTTCCATAACATTTTCCATTTTACTTTCAAATCTATTTTGTATTGTTTTCATAAATACCTTTTAATCATTATTATTCAGTTCTATCCATCTCCAGTTTTTTTAAATTGTTTTCTATATTCTTTCTTCCACATGAATGTAAGTATTCCATAAAACCTTTATTTAACCATTCATTCAAAATCTTTAAAAAATTTTTTTTGCCAATCTTAAAAATTGTTATATATTTTATACCCTATTCTATCTGGGCCTGCAGCCAAATCAATATTTACTTGTCCTAATACTTTATGTAGCTCATTTAAAGAAATCTCCTTTTCCAACCTTTTATTCTCTATTTATGTTAACGTTTTTATTTTCCATGTTTTTTCACTACCTCCTTTTTTCTTTAAACATTTCTTGTACTACACTATTCATAATCTTTTCCTGAGTTCTTTCTATTTCTTGTTTTACAATTTTTATTTCTCATATTACACTACTGTTTTCCTTTACTAAATTGCTTAAGTAACTCAATACTTATTCTCTTTTTCCTTTTAAAAAACATCTTTGTTTTTATGTAACACTTCTTGTATATTTTTCTGATTCCTAGCCAAAGTACTTTATATCATTATGGTCTAAATCTTCCAATGAATTATTATATCTTCTTTTATATTTTTCTTTGTCTACATTTCTCACATCAAATTGCCATTGTAAAACATATGTTTTATATTTTTCCTTAAATATCATCCACCATTCAGACCAATTTTAATAAAATGTTCTTATAGTAATATGATCTTTCCATAACTGTATTATTCCTTCCTTCTTCATTCCATGCTATCTCATTTAGCCTGTTTATTCCTTTGCCTTTTTTATATATTGCTTGTTTTCATTTATCTCTAGTCATATTGCAAAATGATCAGAAATTCCTGTTTCAACTACCTCCCCTTTTCCTATAGCTAAACCTTCTGATACTATAAAATAGTCTGTTTCAGTTCTATACATACCCCTTTTCTAAGCTCATGAATTTTTGTCACAAAGTTTCAACTTACCACATCTTATAACTTTTAACAATTTTCTTATATTATTTCCTTTCTTTTTACAGTTGCCTCTTAAATCACAATTAAAGTCTAATGTTATTATAATATTCATATTTACTATTACATAGTCTAAAATCTGATGAAATAAGCTTTCTTTTTCTTTACAATTAGTATAAGCATATAAAGTTATAATTCTATATATTTCTTCTTTCCATTTTAAACCGACAATGGTTAATCTTCCCATTTTTGCTAAAGTTACATTGAATATCTTTAATACAACTATTCCAGAACATCTCTCACTTCCCAAATTCTAGATTAATTTTCTTCCCCCTGGTTTCTCTGCTTGTAATCTTTGTCCAGTTCCTTTCTTTTTTCTTTTGTACTTATCCTTTTAAAATTTCTTTTTCTTTTACCTTTTACTAAAAGAATTCTTTTTTTCCTTTTACTGCTTCTCAATTTGTCTCCTTCATCACTTATTTCAAACCTTTTTCTATGTCCTCTGTATTAATTTTGTCATCTGTTTTTTTCTTCTCTTTCTACTAATTCTAAAATTTCTTCTCTTTGTTCATTTTCTTCTCTTTCTTTTCCCTTTTCCTTACTATTTTCATTTTTGCAATCCATCCATAAATGTCCAATTTTGTTACGTTTATGACATTTCAATTCACATGTTTTGCATCATGTCCCACTTCCACACAAAAAATTAACATTTTCTTTTGTCACAGTTACTTATCAAAGGTCCTTGGGGTTGTCCATAGTATTTTATGATACCCCTATTCCCCTCCACATTTATCATGCTTGGTATGTGTATATTTTTTCTCTTTCTATTTTTAATGCAATATTACAAAACCAGCCACCAGTCCACCCTTTTGTCATAAACTTTTGCAATGTCAAGTATTTCTTTACATAAAGCTTTCAAATGTCCTTTCAAAGTCTCTCTTTCTACATCTGTTCAAAATGTATATGAATCTTCTTTTTTGCTTCCCTGTTAAATGTTTTTATCACACAAAGATTCCATGGATTACAGTCTTTCTTTTTTCATATTCTCCAAGAAAATTTTCAATTGAAAAAACAGTCTCAAATATAATGTCACAAAATATTTCTTTGTTAATAAGAATAAATGCTCTTACCTCATGTACTTGTAGACCCGAATGAGCTATTAAATTGCCCCACACTTCATATCTGTCCATTTCTTTGTCTTCTTTACGTTGAATACTTGCCATGTACTTCTGTTTTTCAGTTTCTTTTGCCTTCGTTTTTGCTACTCCACTTTTTTACTTTCTCTGCATATGTCTTCTTTTCCATCTCACCACTGTTTTTCATGATTGTCTCTGCACCCTCCTTTTGTATTTTCTCCATAATGTCCACCCAGGAAACATCGCCTTAATTTTCTGGCTCATTCTGTACTACCATTTCTTTAAGTAAATTAGCCCACAGCCCTCCTGACTGGAGGATTGTAATTAGACATCCATCATTTGTTGACTCATTTCCATCAAACAGGTTTTTTAGAAACATTTCCTCAGAATTCTGCACACATTCTTCAGTCTCAATATTTGCGTTCTCCTTCATTTATTTAATCACTCCAGCATCTCCTTCTCTCTCCAAATCCCTCCCTGTTTCTCTGGGCTGCCTCTGCACCTGGAATGGAAACAGGAAGTGCACCTCCAAAACGGGTCTAACTCACAACAATGATGAGTAGGAGAAGTTCCCTGATACCCTGGCCAAATTTCCCCTAGTAGTATAAATACTGCCTTGGCTCTCCCTTGAAAAGAGGCTACTACCCTAGTGGGACTAACCTGGTCAACAAAGGATAAATAAATTTAAAAGGTGACATTTATAGGCTGCTTTTCCACTGACTATTTCTCTCTTCTTATGATTCTGACATATTAATGGATTCTTAATTTGAAGTTTAGTCTGCAGTTTCTTGCAGTTTAAACTGTATAGAAAAATTCATAGGAGCATACTAGAGCATAAACCATGCCAGAATATTACAGGTAAAACAGCATTTAGTACAAAAATAACATATACTGTTTATTTCTGAAAATGTTTCTGAACCTAATTGGATGCTCTACAACTAATATAGGGGTAAGTAACCCTGTGTTTTTATGGTACCACTAAGATACTCTCCCTTGGTCTTTGAAAGCAACAGTGAAGAAACATATCCCTAATTCTTCCCCTTTCTATAAGAAATCAGTAGGGATTTTTCCAATGCCTTCCATCTGGTGAAACAAATATGTATCATTAGTTAATAAACCTCATTTCTTTTTCACAATATTCACCACTTTCTCTAAAAGCGTGTTGTAATCAGTAACACAATACATTCTACGAGTAGTTTTGTTATGCTGAGCCAAGCAATTCCTAAAGGTACTTATTCCAATATAACATCATTCCATGAAGAAAATATAGCTCCTGTCTAGTGGCTGTGCTATAAGCCCTCATTATTTCATTAGTCTAATAACATCTCCTCCCAAACATTATTATCCTGACTGCATCCCTCAGGTAATTACAATAATCACTGTAGGCTTATATGGATGATAGGAAATCACCATTAAGGTACAGATTTTATTAAATGGGAGGAATGACTGTTTCAACCATATGAGCAGTATAAAGTTCCAGTTGAATTTATAAATCATTTAGTCAAAATTGTTTTTTTTTTGTCTCTTGCCTCCAATACAATATCCCAAAAGTCAGTTCTAAAATATTCTACTTTACTAGCAAACTTGAGTCCAAATCTGTTATTTTTTAAATTACTTAAAAATCTCACAAGTTCATCATAGGTGTGCCCTTGCATAAAAATATTAAACCATAAATACAAGAAAGATAGTAAAGTATGTGCCTGTCAAAAAAAAATCTTGGTTATAAATACATTCACCTTCTAATAAAATCATAGAAAGAACTGCATAGGCTGGTGCAAAGGGGATAGCCATGGCAGTACCTTTAATTTGATCATAAGAGCAACTAACAGGGTCTCTACCCGCTTTGCTCCCCACCCTGCCCCCTATTTCCTCCCGCCCCCAGTGGTCCTACCTTTATTACACACACAAACCCCTCCCATCTTTCTAATAGCCAACCATGGCACTAAACCCAACACTACCTCCTCCATCTTCCCACTACTATCACTCTTCCTCAGCTAACATGTATAAGCATACCATACTTATGCTCACTGCATGCACTCTCCTTGCATATCTTACAGCCTACCAAAACTTCATCATTCCCCCACTCAACCACAACCACTGTACTACTACTCACACCACCACTCATATCTCACCCTCACTCAGCTCCCCTCCCACCAACTCAAGAACCATCCCTATGCACCCCCCCACATATATCAACTATATTACTCAAACATAAAGCATCCCTGCAACTTAACATAGCTACACTCCCACCATACCTATTACCCACAGAGCACAATCATAAAGTTTCCCTAATAAACACATTCAAAAACTGAGAAAACTAATAACCTCATGCATATCAAAACTAGTCCTAAGTGGAGACATCCACCCCAACCCTGGCCCTACCATCTCCAACCCAAATCCTCATAATTAGACTAGAAACCACAACTTCTCCCAAATCACAGCCAATAGAAAGTCAAGTGACTTCCTTCTACTAAGCCTAAATATTAGTAGTATATCCAACAAAGTCCATGAACTCCATGCCACCATAGACTTGTACTCCCCAGATATAGTCATCCTGACAGAAACGTGGCTAAAACCTCACATTACCAGTGAGCAAATCCTTCCTACGGGTTATGGCATACTAACAGTAGACCGGCTAAACAAGAAAGGAGGCAGTGTAGTTATAATATTTAAACAGCATCTAAACATCCAGATCTTAAAATCATCAGCTCCAAAAATAAGCAATGAAGAAATAATATATACCAACCTCAAAATAAACCAAAATAAAACCATCAACATAATTGGATGCTACTTCCCACCTGGCCAAAACATCCCTCCACTAGAAAACCTCCTCAGCTGGTCTACCCACCATCTCCCCCAAGAAACTATAATTTTAGGTAATTTCAATATTGACTGGCAATCCTGTTCTGGCAATCATCCAACCCATCATGTAAACCTTCATGGCTTCACCCAGCTAGTTCAATCACCAACCAGGATAAATAAAAACTCCAGGAAGCACACTACCCTGGATTGGATACTAGTCAGTAAGAGTCCCCAGTCATATATAACAGGCTGCTTATCAGATAGCCTCAGTGATCATTCCCCAACATTCCTACTCAAAAAATACCCATACCAAGCTAAACCTGTCATCTACAGTCAAATATGTAAAAAAACAAACTTTAACCCACTCACATTCATCTCATCCCTCAAAGAATGTAACTGGCATCCTCTAAAGTACCCCAGTCTTGATGACGCAGTTGAATTTTTTAATACTACCTTCCTGAGCATCCTTAATTACCATGTCCCATAAGACTTTCCAGAACCAAAGCACAACCTTCCCTATGGCTACAGAAAACCACTAAGTCAGAAATGAAAAACAGGGATAAAGCCTGGGAGCACTGGCGCATAACCAAAACCCCCTCAACTAGATAGAAATTCCTAGAACTACGCAATAGAGTCAAAAAGCTAATAAAACAGGACAAATTCCAATACTACCAGTCTGCCCTAGACTCCTCCCAACACAACCCCAAACAATTCTGGTCCACCATAAACTCCATCCTCCACCCAGGTAAAGTCAGTACCCCTCCTCCTAACATCCCTCACTCCTCCACAAATATTGCTACCTCATTCAACACACACTTCACACAAACCATACTATCACTAGCTATACAACACAACCCCCTCCCCTCCAACCCATACCTTCAACTAGTAATCTCCTCACCGCCTTCTCCTTTTCTCCTGTACCTACTTCCAACATAAAAAAACTCTTAACTAAACTTAAGCCCACCAAATTAGTAGCAGACAACCTCCCAAGTGAATACCTACAAATCGCAGCTGATGCTCTGGCCTACCCAGTATCCATCATGATTAACCGATCTCTGTCAGAAAGTTACGTTCTCACACTATGGAAAGTATCACATATAATTCCCCTCCACAAAGGTGGCCCCTCCACAGAACTAACCAATTATTGCCCCATAGCTATTCTCTATCCACTCTCCAAAATACTAGAGAGATGCATTCACTCTCCGGTCTCAGACTACCTCCCTACTAACAACCTCCTTTCCAATACTCAGCATGGTTTCCGACCAAGCCATAACACCACCACTGCCTTACTCTCCTTTACTAATACTATCCTTCAGCATAAAAACAATGGCTATCTCTCCTCTGCTACTTTCCTAGACCTATCTTAAGCATTTGACATGGTCCCACACAAACAACTCATCTCTGTCCTCAATAACCTATCCTTCTCTCAATTAGTCACCAACTGGTTTCAGAGTTACATGTCTGACCGCCAACAATCCATTGTATGGCAGAATGACATATCTCCCTAACTACCTGTCTCTATAGGGGTTCGCCAAGGATCCATCCTTGGACCCCTACTCTTCTCTATTTTCACCAATAATCTAGCCTCTGCCACCAAACATGGCACATTCATACAATACGCAGATGACTCAACCATCATCTGCTCAGACCAGTCCCTACCCAAACTGCAAAACGTCACACAGGAAGCATTCTCCTCTGTTGAAACTTGGTTATATGATGCCCAATTAATACTCAACCCAAACAAAACTAAACTACTCATCTTCTAACCCACCAAACATACTCAAAACAACTCTCACTTTAACATCACAGCAAAAGACAACATCACTATACACCTAACAGAACACACCAAATTGCTAGGAGTGGAAATAGACAATAAACTAAAATTTGACATTCACATAATCATGACCATAAAGAAAGTCCACAAAAAACTAGGAGCATTATACAGAAATAAGCAACTTCTCACCAAAGCAGCAAAGATTTCAGTAGCAAATTCCCACCTTATCTCCACCCTACTTTATGCCTCTCCAATATATACCGACCTAAGGCAATGCGATCTAAACAAGCTAGAGACCTGCTACAACAAAATTGCCAAATTTGCCACAGGGGCATCCTACCATAGTCACCACTGTCTCTCACTTGCTGAACTGGGCTGGCTTGAACTCCCTCACCTCCTTCAATGGTATCAACTCATACTCGCCCACAAACTAGTAAACCATCCACTAAATATCCCATCCCTCTAGATGCTACTCCAACCCTATCGCACCACCAGACCACTAAGATCCAGCAACAAAAATCACTTGCAGATCACTAAAGCCAAGAACTCTACTGGTGAAGCACTATTCTGTTGCGCCATAGCTAAATTATGGCACTCCCTCTGACCCACAATTACCTCTGTACCATCATGCACCCACTTCAAAACTTTACTAAAAGTGCACCTAAAAACATACTGGCTATACCCTTGCAACTCCCACTCTAATATCACCCACCCCATCCACCCACTACCTTTCTTTCCACCCCACTAACTACCTTGATTATAGCAAGCTCAGATGCTCATAATCCTACTACTTATTATACAGCAAGAACTTCTTATTGTAGCAATTGTTAATGTCTGTTATGTACTTCGCAGATGATAAAGATTCTAGCTGTCTACTGATGTACTATGTTCTTCATCTGTAACTATGTTTGTAATTGTTAATTATGTTAATCAAATTGTTAATTGCTATGTAAATCCAATGTAACTACTGTCTGTATATTTTAACTGTGGAGCTTTTCTCCCTGGGCTCCGCTGAAAATGGACCTACGTCCAGTCAGACACTCTCGGTAAACAAATGTAAATAAATAAAAATAAATAAATAAATAAATAATACTACATCTCATCAAAAACAAAATAATTGCTTTGGATGCAAACATACAATGCTCAGTCAAATCTTGTTTCCATGTGCATCCAAAAGGAAATTTTCCAGGGCCCTTATACCATGTGTCTATATTGGTGTGTAGGCTAACAGCTATCAGATTCCAATACAGGTCATCTTATTTTATATTTAATATTTTCCATAGAAAATGTACCCATTAGCTCTACTAAATATTAATATATTGTATTCCTCAAATTCTCCTGGCAGTTCCTATGACTTGCCACTATAGATCTGCCTGGTTTATTCTGAATACTGTATGGACCTTTGAAATCCAATAGAAGGAAGAGACTTGTGCATTCTCAGAAATCAAACCCTGAGAGATATTATTTTAAGCAAACAATGCTGCACATTTTAAACAGAAAATTGATTAAACTTTCTTGGCTTCCTTATATTCAGTTTTATCCACTGGGTTATAGATGTTGCTATATAATAAACATTCCATGCACATATATGGGTGTTGATTATCATTCAAAACCCTAAGACTCTGTCAGAAATGTAAGTCACTGTGGTAAAATTGAGTGGAATGTATTTAACAAGTGTATGGGCACCATCCACATGCCTGCTGAGGATATTTAAGTCTATTTATTATCATGTTTTTGTTCAAGCCCTGCAAATGAAGTAGTGTAAGTGCAAGCATATATCCCTGGATCTAATTAGTTTGTTATTTAGTCATCATTCTATAGCTTAGGCAGGAAATACATCTAGAAGATATCAGTGCAAGAAAGGTACTTCACTGAGGCCTTTAGCACTGCCCAAGGTTGCATTTTTACATGTGAAGGAAAGTCTAAAGCTTTAAATCATGTAATATTGAAGATACAAGTAATCAACGAAATTGGTCACATGCTTCTGGAGTATGAACTCCAAGAATTTTGCAGATTGTCGCATTCCTTTTTCTGGCTTATTGAACCAGTATCATCCTGTCAATTGATTCTGACAGGAAAACACCATTGCATACCTGGATATGGAATAGATCTGAGATGAGTGAAGAAGCATTATGTTTTGGGTGATGGATTTCTTTATAACATCTGATCAGTCAGTTGCTATTGCTTAGTGAGATGCAAGAAGGAATTATTCACTGCGAGCATACCTATATACTGTTGGCTGAAATATGTCTAACAAGTAACATTAGTTACTTATTTACTTGATTGATGCTTTGGTTATTATTTTCATACTGGTCCATTGCAAATCATAGATGCTTAAACTGCTGAAAACCCTGGCAACGTTTAAAGCAACTCTGACAATAAGAATTTCCAGCTATGTTTATTCTCTTTACATTGTCTTCTGAAGCTTTGGAATATCTCCACTAGGTTGGAAAGGTTGATAGTTAGCCATGTTTTACCTGTCAGAATATCAAAACATTTATTGGTGTAGAGAGATATTTTCATTTTGATAACTTTGGGGGCATGCCACTTCTGTTTATGTTGACCATTCTTAGCTTATTAACTGAAAGGGGACAGTAGCTTATGAGGGTATGGTTAGAGACATTCAAACATTGACAAACTTCAGAATAGACAGATAATGAATTCTATATTTTATTTGAAACTAACTGGTCAAATCCTTAGCAGCAATCAGAAACAACAAGTCTCTGCTATTTGTTTAGGAGACAGAATAATTAAAATTCAGAGTATCTTGTCAGCAATAAATGGTTATCATGAAGTTATCAAAACAACAATTAGCATTCTCCATTTCTGAGCTAGCCGTTTTTTTTCATAATGAGACAAGGAGCCTGCTAACATTATACAAGAAGTCAACTAAAACACTAAAAGAATGCACTGTTTGCAGACAAAGGATTCAATGGTGGTTTTACAACAATCATAGTTTCCAAGAAAAAAAATAAGATAGCTAAGAAATATGCATTGCTTTTCTTACTTATGTATGTTTTACATACCATTTGTTGACTGATTTAATCCACTAGGCCTGTGACAACTTTTCAGGAGGTATTCATACTGACAAACAGAAATTTGTCCAGGGCACCAGGTAAAATCCCCTACTCTTTCTCCAGAGGGTGCCAAAGGGTGCCATAACGTTTTCTACTGGAGAAAGAAACAGCAAGAACAATTTAAGCTCCAGGAAGAGAGATTCTCAGTGGAAAAGAAGGCTGTAAATGTGGTTTAAAAAAAAGAATGGTGTGCAAATTGTACAATTTAACAAGCAAGGTCTCTCACATGATGCTTTATTCTGCATGGTGGATGAGCCTGATATGCAAACTGAGGGCAACAAATCATGGAGTAAGCAAGTTAAATGAGGACACTGATTTAGTTTTGTTTGTCTCAGCAACCAAATAGATTTGCTATCCTTAGATCTTGTAAGCCTTGACAGTAGAATAATGGGCTGTGTTGTTGCAGAGTTAGGAGGAGAGTCAGAGTGAGACATACATAGAAACTGAAAGACAACACCAAGAGGCTGTAGCTGTAGGAACTCTAACTTATGCTATGGTTATGGATTTAGACAAGCTGGGGACTGTAAAGGGTATCTCACAAAGAACTCCAATGGCTGAGAGGTCTAGGCAATCAGTAATCCTACCTAGACAGTGACGTTATATACTTCCTGATACTGTTATTGACAGGCTGTTTGCATGAGGGAATATTTTGAGTTCTCATGGATTTCATGCTACAGACATTAATTCAAAAATTAATTTTGGCAATCATTTTTTGGATATTACATTTGTGAATGTTGTGCTCACTAAAAGAGTTACAAGTAACTTTGTCCTGAAGAAAGAAGATAAGCTGAAGAATGAATATAAAAGTTCAAATATTTTTATTAAGGAAAAAGAAACTGTTTATGTAGTTCAAGACTGATGCCTGAGCATTGAAGACAAAGTTTTTCTGATGGAAAGTTTATGCAGTCTAAAAAGTTGAAAATAATGAAGTTGTGCATTTGGAAAATGTGCTGAATATGTTTGGGTTCTCAAGATGTTTTGAATATGTTATGCAGCCTAAACTTGTTACTTTTGTGGAAAAGAGGATACTTAATTCTTCTTCTTCCGGATTATCCTAGTTAGGGGTTGCCACAGTGAAACAATGGTCCACAGAATGATTGGCAGTGGAGTTTTACGGTGTCGCGTTACCAGCCCGGCGCCCAACCTTCCACAGAATGCACACACGCACTCACACCTAGGGCCAATTTAGAGTGTCCAAATCCACCTACAGAATGTCTTTGGGATGTGGGAGGAAAATGGAACACCTGGAGGAAACCCACACGATCACAGGGAGGACATGCAGACTCCACACAGAAGGTACCCCAGCCAAGAATTGAACCGGAGAACCTCTTGCTGTGAGGTAGCAACGCTAACCACTGCACCATCATATTTCTCCATATTACTCACGTTTGAGCATTTCAGACTGTTGAATTAAATATCCTCTTTTAAATATTCCAATATCCAAAAGAAGATATTTAATTCAACAGTGTGAAATGCTCAAATGTGAGTAATATGGAGAAAGATGGCATTTTCAAGTATCATAAAAGCTAAGCTGCAGGATATTTGAAAGCTATAAACTTTTCTGGTTTGACTGTAAATTGGAAAATGAAGGAGGGGAAAAGAGGGGAATTGAGGGGGATTGAGGCAAATGTTGAAGTGAAAGTGACAGAGAAATAGCAGATATGCAAACAATAAATGGCACTTCCATATTATTGCTAAATACACAGGGGGAACATTAAAGAGATGACATAAAAATAGAACATTACCACAATGCCAACAAAAAGTAAATATTGACATTTGTCAATCAATGTTGATGATAGACAAGAGGAGAGGAATACATCTAAGTATCCATTGGACAAATAATTTAAGAAAATAGAAAGAGCATTTGAAGAAAATTAAAAAAGAAAAACAAATAGAAGAAGAATGGTGAAATGAACATAAATCCCAAGTTTGATGTGCATTGATGAAAGAAATGGAATACAACACATTGATATTGATATTTAAAGTTAGGAGCCATTGGTCTGTCTATGACAGAACATGATTTAAAAATACAGGCAGTAGTAAAGTGGTATAGTGTAAATGAGAAGAGGAGTGTTTAGGGATAGGTATAGTGATAAATGTAAAAGTACTACATCAGTAGATACAATTGTTGTATGGCCTGCAAGGTGTATAATAGGTGGTATAGTTAGTCACTTGTATTCATGCTCAAACCATCCAGTCAATTAGAATTAGAAATGAGATATTAAAGGTTAATCTTTTGTATATATCTTTTTATTGAGGCGCTTATGAAATTACAGTGTTTGAACCTTTAAATTTTGAGATGAAATACACAAATGAATAATTTTTTATTGATTGACATAAATAAGGCATACTTCCTAGTCATATAATTTATTTAAGTGTTCCAGCAGTAATGAATTTAAATGATGCTAACATTTAAGTTTTACAAAGGAAGATAAAAAGTAGAGATAATTAATTACATTTTACAGGAGCTAGGTTTATAACAAAAAGTATAGCACAGTAAAGTATAGGCACTATACATTTGGTTGAAGTAATTTAAACTCTACCACCTTAACCTCAAGATTGCAAAGTGTCTAAGTTGATACAATTTCAAAAACATAAAGAAATAGTGCAGTGGTAACAAAAGAAGCTCACCAGAGCAGCAATCACAGATAATGAACTTGTCTAAGTTTATTTTTTTTTTAATTTATGGAAATAAGTGTTATATGGATGGAGACTTTAATAAGAATTGAAGAAATTGGAAGAAAAGGTTAAAATTAATATGAACAAATAGAGCAATATTTATAGGATGGGAAACTTATTTTAGGGAAATAAAAATAGACAAGACAACAATTCAAAAGAATTTGATTACATGGTATATACTAGTGATTTAAGAGGAAGTAACATAAACCATATAGAAGTTGAGGAGTTTTTTGTGATAGTTTGTACTTCAAGGTAACAGGATGCAACAGCTAAATTGAAAGATGACTGATCAGGATTATTTTAAGCAGTAAATGGAAGAAATCTATAAAAAATATATATATCTGAGACAGTACTGTAAATCTTGGAGCCAGAGGTGATATGACTGGAAGAGCAAGTATAGCATGTTATATATAAAATGTTAAAAGCATTTTTAGAGGGAAAAAAGTATACAGATTTAGTGTGCATATTGAATAATGTTATAAGTATAGGTATGCAAGAAGAGAAAGCTATACAGATGGAAATTCAGAGAGGAAATGCAGAAAAAGTTAGAGACCTTTTTGTGGAGACAGAAATTTCGAGTCAAAGGGGAATGAAAAGAAACTAGTAAACTGCTAGGTAGGAAAATTAAAATAAAAGCAGCAGTAGATTTTCTAACGGACAAGCAGGGAAATGTAAGTAGAATAAAAGATAAAATATCCAGAAAATTTATGAGAAATTCATAGCTGATGCTTTATGAGATGAGGAAATAGATGATAGATGGCAATATAGAAAAAGTTAGAGTCATTATGGAGACCGAAATTTAAAACTGAAAGGAGAAGAGAAGAAGTCAATACACTGCTAGGTAGGATTTTTTTTTAAATGGAACAACAGTAGATTGAAATGCAAACAGGAGAATATATGTAGGACATAAGATGAAATTATGGGATTAGTAGATAATTATATCTAGAAAACTTATGATACATTCCCCAATGATGTTTTATGATATGAGGAAATAGATATGATGGATGGCAATGTATCAGTATAAAATTAGATGTTTCTGTGACAGAACATGAAACGGAGACATCATCTGAATTGATTGGCACTGGCTATGAGTTTTATATAAAGTTTTGTACAAAAAGTAGTGGTTTCAAAAGTACTGAATGAATGATATTTTGAAGGGTTATGAGAAATAGAAAGTTTGAAAATAGTGATAAAATGTATATGTTAAAATGGAGATAAGATGGAGACATCTGGTATAGTGCCATAAGGTAACCAGTCCTTCCTTTACCAGAGTCTAGAAAGTGGAAAATAATACTAACTTTCTATCTGCAAGCAAACGATCTAAAACAGGGTAAACAAGTGGTGGAATTTGGATTGTGGAGGGAACCAAGCTTATGGCAAGAAATAGCAGAAAACTGGGCAAATATAAAAATAACTCTCTACTTTCTCTGGATAAATCAGAAGTGCTGCCAGGTGCTAATTCTTCTAGGACCTTCATGATGGATGAGCCAGGTGAAGATAGCCAAGTTACACTGAAAGATGTCTTGGGGAAATAAAAAAAATGTAACTCAACCCTGGAAAAGTTTATGTCCAGCACTTTGGAAAGGTCCCAAGGGGTTAGGTCAGTCATTAGTAACCATACAAGACAACATCCAGGAAACTGAGCAACTGTGTCTGAGGGCTGAAGCAGCAGAAGCTAGGATGGACATAATGAAAGAGATTCTGCATGACCAGCAAGATAGAAGAATCCATGGTTTAGCAGAGAGCCATAATGGGTGGAAGGAAAGGACTGTGTACAATTTATAATTCAATTGCTGGACTGACATACTAGAATACACCTTTAAGATCGAGCAGGCCCATGGCACTGTCTGGCAGCCAGGAAATCCAGAGAAATCCCAGATAAATAGTAGTCTTTTTTGAAACTTACAGGCAAATGGTGGAGATCCTGTTATGTTTATGGAAGGCATTTGCAAAGAGGATATACATACAGAAACATGTTTTTATTGATTTATACTTTTCAGCTGAAACAAGACAGTGATCTGCCTCCATCCCAGCAATTAGAATGGCAAAGCATAAGGGCATTCACACTGAACTTCAATACCCAGTGGTATGTAAAGTGTACTTACTAGATGGCATTAAAACTACAGAAGTCCCTAAGGAGGCACTATGATGGTCAGAAGGTGGGCTTCAATCAACTTAGGGGATTCCAAAACAGGTTGAAGTGTAGAATTAGGAAATGAGGCTGCAGGAGGGACTAGCACAATGAACCAGGTGGATGCAAGGCCAGTAGGGTGGTTTCTTTTGTTTAAAAAAATGTCAAATAGTAAATGTGAGAATGGAAATGTCACAGCAGTTTAAAAAATACAGCAGCTAACACATAATATTACCCTAAACAAACATGAATGACATTGGATTATACAATTAGCATGCAAACCTTGACTAGGTCAAGCATGGTGACAATTTTTCAGGGATGCCAGACACACAGGATACCCAATAAACTAGATATGGACATTAGGTCTTGCTTGATATGTAATGTTTAGAACCTGTGGATTCTGTTTTTCCTTTAGTCTCAGGGTGTTTCTGAGCATTGGGTGAAAACTAGACAGATTATCCTTGCCTTGAGGATTGTACACTGTCTTTTTTCCAGTCCTGGCAGCAGTGTGCATACCAGAATTGGACACTTTTTTATCCTGGGACTTGTGCACCCAGCTGCCCTTTTTATTTTTTAACCTATTTCTGTCCATGATATATGCTATATAAAAATGCAGTCTATATATCAATGTTGTATTGGTGAGATTTTGTAAAAACAGGGTACACCTCATGAAGGTACTCACCAAGGCTTGAGAATTAATTCACTTTCAGCAATACTACTTTCCTTTGCTTGCAGATTTTATCATATCTCCATTCTGACCCTGTACTGTATTTGATACCAGTAAGTGATGAACAATGTGTTTTAAGTTGATGCCTGGCAAGATATGAAACAGAAAGAAAAAGTGTAGATTTATAAAAGACAGATTAGATGTAAAACGTTAAGGAGTGGTCATACATCTTACAGATACTGCATCCAGTGAAACTTCCAGTTAAGGGGGAATGCAACTGAATCAAGATTGATTATGTATGGTTGAGGGTTAAGAAGCAAAAGGGAACATATTTTTATTGTAAATGAAGCAATAACTTCTGGTATACATGGAAAAGCACTTTATCAAAACTATTACCATTAGGATGAATGCAGACATTGTACAGTACTGATTTTCTGAAAATGCATGCAATGAAAAAGTGGGTATATTTCCAGAAAATCCAAGACTGATTTTTTGAAAATTTATTAGATGAAAAAAAGTGAATTTGATAGGATAATAACTAGCTACAGGCAAAATGTTATGGAAATTGGGAGACTGAAGATGTGGTTATTGGTAAAATGTTGCATTTTGTCCATATTGTAACAAAGATGTATGCAAAAGGGTGTGCATTTTTATTGTAAATAATGTTATATGATTGATTGATGATTAACTCACAAAGAGGATCCTAGGCCTTAAACACTTGTCCTATATGGATAGACTCAAAAAACTCCAACTATTCTCTGTCTCATATGGCCAACTAAGAGGCAATCTCTGCTTGACTTACAAAGCCATGTCTGACCAAGCACTGTTAGAAATGCTACATATAAAGATATCCCAATCCCTCCACACTGCACGTTCCAGAGACCTCAACCTCATTACCACAATCAACAGAACGTGCTCGATGGACAGGTTCATAACACAGAGACTGCCCATGCTATGGAATAGACTTCCCATACATGTCAAACAGAGTACCTCACTGGCTGTCTTCAAGAGAAATCTTGATGAGTGGATGGGAAATAGAAAATTCTCCCCGGGGATCACTCCAGTGGCTCTACACGACAGAGGCATTGGGAACTAAGGTCAGGTGGCATGATGCCAGGGTAATCCTATGGGCTAGGCTTGTAAAGGCTCCAGGGCCATTAGCCTAGAACACACCTATGAACCTATGAAATAAATTTTAAAGAACCTATTTTGATAAATGACAAGGAATCTTTATATCCAACTGAGCAACTACCATGTCAGACAGATTGTACCTCAGTTTAGTGTTTCATGTACAGAATGACACTCTCAGGTCTGAAGCATCTGATAATACTACACTGCAGTCTCCGTAGTGAAAAATGTGTGGGAAGAGTACCCATAGCTGTCTGATCTTCTAGCATTAAAGGTGAGAGAGCTAACTGTTGAGCCACTGATTTAGAGTAAGAAAAACATAGGTACAAAGACTGCTCTAAGAATCATTATCACCATTGTCACACCTGTACACTTTCTCACACATAAGAAGATGTAGAATATAATATTAAGATTGCTTTATATGAGCTGAACACCTTACTGGCATTCCATTTCATCAGAATGTATGCCTTGGGCCAGCGAGGGACCCAAGGGCATCTTGGGGGGTCCACTGTCTATCTTCTAGCCTGTGGGGTTTTTACATATGGTCTACCAACTTTTTTGTACCCCCCCACCCCTGCTCTCATTGACATGTGCCTAAGGGCAACTCCCCTTAATTGGAGCATACCTCCCTTAGGGAGCATGATCGAAGAACACCCTCTGCACTAGGATAGGAATGCCCAACTCTTCTTATGCTGTATTGGTCACCCAAGCCACTAATCTAACTTAGATCACCTGGGCTGTAGTCAGGGCTTTATCAACTATGCCACCAGAGTGGCCTAACCCAGCTGGCTTTTGAGACATCCAGTCATCATCTTCTTTTAGAAAAATTAGCAAGTTTAATATTGAATTGACTGCAATACCTTGGTTAAAAAAAGTCTAAAATTGTTAGGATAATCCAAGTCCTTAAAAACTCATTATTTTCACGTGAGTATCTTCAAAAATTGAGTTCCACAAGGGTCAGTACTGTTATTTTCACTCTGTCAATGACCTAGCACTGCCTTTTCTTAATACAGTAATGCATGCTGACAATGACAACATACTTACAGTAAAGTCTGGAAAGATGTATGCTGATAATGTACTTAAAGTAAAGTCAGGAATGATGTATGTTGGCAATGTACTTACAGTAATGTTTGGAATGATGTATGCTGACAACGACAAAGTATTTACAGTAAAGTCTGGAATGACTGTTGTCCATCTTCAGCATAAAGTACTGGATAGTTTTTATTAAATTGTCTGATCAGACTGTAAGAAACTGATCATAAACCCAGGAAATCAACAATTATGATGTTCACCTCCACACATAATTTAGTAAAATTATCCCCTCTGCTGCTAAAAAAAAATAAAATAATATCATTCCCAATGTAAAACAGCAGAGATATCTTGGCCTTATCCCAGATCCATCCTTAGCATTTAAGTTAAACAGTGAAACAATAGATAACAGACTACTAACCCAATTCAAATTATGCTATAAATGATCACATTTTCTATCTTCCATTGCACATCAAGCCTTATATCCAAACATAAATACATTTGTTGCAGTCCACTCCAGCTCCAGTTCTCATCCTCTTCAATCAACAGAGAATAAAATATGCTACTTTGTTTTCACAGTAAGCAAATCATCCCTTGCATTTCTTAAAAAAAGATTCACTGGTTTCTGTCCAAAAGAGAACCATGGCCCTCTCCCACACTCTACTTTATCAACACTGCCCACCCTTCAGATTTTTATCAGGGAGTAGTCACATTCACTAAGAAATTATCAAAATGAAGAAAATTGATTAAACAGAAATCATTTAGGCCTGTCAGTAGGGGAAAGAGCCTTTGTAAAAATGGACCATGACAGATAGAATCACCTCCCCAATGATATTAGAAGTCAACAGATTTTAAAGGGCTTCAAAACAAAACTCAGAGTGCTTGTTTCAAACTAAAGCAGGTAACTGCTTCAAAATTGTAGTTAAAAATCTAATAGATATAATTGTCTAACTTGCAGCGCTGAAAAAGACTTCCTGCATAGTAGTAAAGATTCTGTAATGTTTACTTATTTTTATTTATTTATTCTTTATTGACTGGGTTAGTCCCACTAGGCTAGTGGACTCTTTTCAGAGAAGACCCTAGATGATATTAATGTTTTATATCTATCTTTCTTTATCTGTGTGTGTGTGTGTGTGTGTGTGTGTGTGTGTGTGTGTGTGTATGTGAGTGTGTGTGTGTGTGTGTGTGTGTGTGTGTGTGTGTGTGTGTGTGTGTGTGTGTGTGTATGTGTGTGTGCATGCGTGTGTGTTTGTGTGTGTGTGTTCGTGTGTGTGCGTGTGTGTTTTTGTGTGTGTGTGTGTGTGTGTGTGTGTACATGTGTGTGCGTGTGTGTGTATGTGTGTGTGTGTGCATATAAAATTTAGCAGACATCTTGTGCACCTATTATCTTGATGTGTCATGTGTACAGCTCTTACTCCTGAAGTATTTATATACTCTTGCTACTCTTGTGAGACCGAGTCATGGCTGAAAAGGGTCAGCAAACCAGCCTTCCCACTCAGTAAAGAAATAACATGTTTAAACAAGCAAATAAATAAACTGTGGTTGTGCCAGGGGTGAGCAATCTACTGGCTATCTTAAAATCAGTATATGTATTTATTTATTTTAGTTTGTTTTATGTATTTATTTGTTTCTTTGTTTGTTTATTAATTAATGTATATATGTATACCAATTTCAGGCACAGCCTAGGTGAAAATATTCACAGGAAGTACAATAAATGTAGTCTATACATCAGCAATTGCAATAAAACCAATGAAGAGAGAAGCAACAAGCAATATCTTTAAAGGAAACACAAAATAATTATCAGGTTAGTGGGAAGGTATAGAGTTGTAGTAAAGCAAGGTCTAATAAAGGAGGAAGGATGTTGGTTGAGAGATCTGGCCAGTGTAAAAAGGTGGTACACTGAGCTTGCTTTAGAAATAGCATTTTGAGTTCTTGTCTAAATATGAAATAGTCTGTCAGTTGTTTTAGGTGTGAAGGAACAGACTGCAAAAGAGGAGGAGCAAGGAAGGAGGACGTGTGCTTCGTACTGTGAATGTTAGTTCTAGGGGCTGTGAGAGGGGGAGCAGTCTGTGAACAGACGTGTGGGTTATAAAATGTTAAAACAGCAAAGGAATCAAGGTCTTGGGGGCAAATAACTACAGAGGGAAAGGTAATAGAATGGGAAGATGCAAGAAGACATTTGGACTACAGACTAGAGAGTGCCTTCCCAACCAAGGATTGATACCAGAATACAGACAAAGAGAAAAGGATAGGGGAATCTTAAGTGAAAGACCTGTTCTGGTAGAGGTTTTAGTTGAATCTGGAACAGAAGCTGCTGTTAAAAAAATAATAATTAGTAGAACATATAAAACATTGCATGATAATTATAAGAATCAGAGGAGGTAAGAAAAAGATTGGGAATAGAGACTGGATAAGCAGTTTACAAGGGAACAATTTGAGGACATATGTATTGCCCCAAGTATGCAACAAAGTCTTTCATGTTTAGGGGTTTTGCTTGGAAGTGTTTGCAGTGGTATTTTATACCCTAAGGAGACACCAAATAATTTATCCTCAGCTATATGGCAAATGCTGCAGGTGTGATGGACAAGAAATAGGTAACTGGAAACATAAGATTTGAGAGTGTAATGAGTTGGCAAATGTAACAATTCCCTACAGAGTACTGTGTCAGAAATACTGGGTGAATAAATGAATGCAACTAAGGAAATGATTCTGACCGGGGACACAGGATCTACATTGCCTAGACATAGTAAGGCCTTGTTAAGTTTAATTCTGGTGGCTGCCAAAAAAGCAATTTATGGAAAACGGAATTCAAAGTCTAAACCAACTGTATTTGAAGTACTGAACATTGTATCAGATATAAAAGAAAAATAAGTGGGATCTTTAGAAGGGGAAGGAGCAAATGCTATAGAAATAAATGGAAATTGTGAGAACAATTGCTGCAGAAGGAGTGTGGTGTAAGGGAAGGGAGGAATTTAGCTGTTTATGTTACATCGGACTGACTGATGATAGTTTTAAAAAAGAACATATGTGACGTATAATGCATATAACCAGAAACATTTATATGGTTTCTTTTATATTAATTTATATTTGCCTATGTCTTGAGTGATAATTTAATAAAGGTGTTAAAAAAATAAAATATTTTTGATGCAATTTTGTTCACACAGGAATAAAAGTGTTTAGACAGAGAAGTTTAAACAGCAGAGAGCCTAGAATAAGATTTAGCCACTGCTTATTGGATAGCCATTTTGAATTTACAGGGTGAGGCAGTGGCGCTCTTGGGGGACACGTAATAATAAAATGGCAGTTGGCATTGGAAATGGCTTGTAAAGCAGGAGTGTTCTTTTTGGAAACATAAGCAATGATGGTAAGCCGTATTCAATTGGGAGAGAATGGTTTCCTTATCTACAGCAATCATGGCTGGGGAAGCTAGAAAAGGAGAATTTTAGTTTTGGCTCAGAAAAGGAGAAAGTAGATTTTGCATCTAGCTTTATTTATGTGGGATTGAAAGTTAATTGATTTATCAAATTACATGCTGAGGGTGGAGATGTGGACGTTTGAAATATTAAGTATATTAGGACAGTGACGTAGTTCCTTGTAAGTGCCAAACAGCATGGTTTTGTTTTTTGAGACATTTAATGTAAGATTGTTATTAATTAACCACTGATGAAGAAGACATTGCAATGACTGCAGATGGACTTTGATTTGTTCATGAGACTAAGTCTTAAAAGCTCTGTATTAATCAGACTATACAGACCATAATCATCTCTAGTTAGTTGTGAAAAATCTATCTACAGACTAATTCTGCTACTTGGAATACTCTTCCTAATGGTATTAAAGCTACAGATAATCTTACACTGTTAAAAAAACGATGAAGTCACATCTAACCCAAAATATAAGTATGCTTTCTTTAGAGGTGGTGAATAGCATAATACAGTTAATCAAAGTTACCTGTTAAGCATATATCTCAAAAATATGTTAACTTGTTTAATTAGCCCTGCCAGCAGAGACTATTACTACTGCATTTTGTTTTTACTTTTGTATGTATGTATATATATATATATATGTATATATATATATATATGTATATATATATATATCTATATATATATATATATATATATATATATATATTACATTTTTTTCTTTACCAGATGTTTGTTCCAGTATTTTTAAGAATATAATTGACAATTTGTACTGGTCCCCTTGAATAAGCACACAACACACCAAATGATGTTTGACGACCTTTATTAAACTCCATAACATAACTTTGATAACCAATATTTATTAATTACCACTGAACATAGTATAGCTGATTTAATCACAGCAGGACATCCATGTAATGTTAATCAGGACAGCATGACCTCACTCATCCTGATCCAGTAAGCAGCGTCCATACCTCCACTCACTTACTTTACATATGAAGCAGTGTTCAACAACTTACTTCATATACCATTTATTGAATTACACCTCAAACCAACTAAGCAGCGTCCTTACCTCTGCTTGCTTATATTTACCACTTAAACATCCAAAACCCAGAGGGGGAACAGAAGAGGGCAAGCCTGTCCCTCTTCTCTGCCCTACCCAGACTGATAAAATAACTACAATCCCCACCAATCCATAAAAGGATGGGAGGGTGGGTAGCAAGTTCACTCCAAAATGTGACCCCCCTTACCCAGCTACACTTGCCTAAACCTCTTAAACCCCTCCCACCTTTACCTCATTTCCTCCCAATCATTCCTCCATCCCATTTAACTCTTTCACCCCCCACCCTCTTAGCTTCCACTAATATATTTATCTAACCCCTTTTCTGAAGATGTCACTGGCCAAATTGGTTTGTTACCAAACCTAATTTGTCCCGGTCCCCTTTAATAAACACACATCACACCAAATGACGTTTGACGACCTTTATTAAACTCCATAACATAACTTTGATATCCAATATTTATTAATTACCACTGAACATAGTATAGCTGATTTATTCACAGCATAACGTCCATGTAATGTTAATCAGGACAGCATGACCTCACACATCCTGACTCCAGTAAGCAGCGTCCATACCTCCACTCACTTACTTTGCTTATGAAGCAGCATCCCACCACTCACATCATACACCATTTATTGAATTACACCTCCAACCAAATAAGTCAAGACAGAGTGACCTTACTCATCCTGACCCAGTAAGCAGCGTCCATACCTCCACACACTTACTTTACTCATCTCTGCCCACCAGCCTGATCAGGCTGTTCCCCCTCTCTCCTACCAAAATTTCAACAACCTAACCACCCATACCAAAAAGGGGAGGGGTGGTTCAATCAAACATTTTTCAGTGTACCACTTTTCATAAACCCAACTGGATCCCTATCAACAACCACAAAACCCTGTCATATGAACACCAAAATCTGCCACTTGACTACCAGTTAAAGCAATGATCCTTTTCACAATACTAAAACAATAACCATCTTTGCATAACTTCTGTATATTAACTAACTTCTCTTTCATTCCACTACCAATATTAACTTTGTAATGAGCCCCAAGACCTTACCTATCCTAGTCAACACCAAAATATTACACCCAATGCCACGTGAAACCATGCAAGGGCAATTGCCTACCATCCTCCTAGCAGCAGCCCTATATCAAAGTCCAAAGAAATCATAACATCCCTCCAACTATCCAATGAAACTGTAGCACATAATGACCATCCTAGCCTTTGTTGACCCTCAAAACACTTTTAGAATAACTAAATACCACCTGAAATAAGCACCACCAAAACTGCAACCCCTTGAACTCCCTATCCCAATGAACCATTTCAGTAAACCTCATGACAACTATCCAAGTAACTGGCAACATGGGGCCTCAAAAACCCAATAACTGTAAAGTTCCTACTCCGTTGCATGTCCTAGACTTCCCATTCAAGTTTCCTTCCCTTTGTTACCTTGCATCAGGTAAGTTTGTCAAGCATAACCTACATCTGCAAGGAATCCCAAAAGGATGCCATGCATAAGCTTTCTAATTTTAATGTAAACACCGCCCACAGTTCCCCACATATTCTACCTACACTCACATCATGCATGTACTGAAACACTCCTACCAGCCCAAAACAAAAGTCAAATGTTAGAAAGGAAACTCACTCAAGCCTTAACCTGTTATGTGACAGCAGCGGAACCTACTTGAGGGACAACTTCATCTCCCAGAAAATCCCACCTTTTGGAACTCCACTTCCTTCAGGCCACCGACTGATGCCCACTCCTCACTTTCCCATCTGCAACCTCATTGTGATCTGCAAAAGAAAAGAAAACTGTAAATCTACTGCTTTTCTTTCTTCTTAAGACAGTCATATACTCCTCCATCCAAGCCATTTTCCATTTGTATCTCTAGACTTCATCACCAACATGGGCAACAGGTGTTCCACACCGGAGGTCAACCCATCACTGGTTAGATCAGACAATTAACTACTCACTCTGGATGTCCACACCCCAACACCACCCCCAACTAAGGAAACCACAGTAAAAAACTTTTCTAAAGCAAACTTCACCTTACTTAAGACAGAAGTGGTAAGTTTCACAGCACCCACGCTAAAGGATAATGCTGCCTAAGATGCAGAAACCTTTACAAATGCACTCTATGAGCACCTACAAGGATGCATGGATTGTGCCATCCCTAGCAAAACCAAGACTCACTCTTCTAAGAGAATGAAACCTGTTTGGTGGACCCCTGCAATAAACAGGCTATACAACAGAAGGAGGAAACTAGTTCAGAAAAAAGCAAATCCCAAGAAGGAAAGACATCCCTGATTAGTATCAATAAGAAACTGAGGTCCCTCATAAAATCATTCAAGGCTAACTTCGACAGAAAAATAGCCAAGGATTCAAACGATAACCACAAAGCCTTCTTTAGCTATGTTAAGTGGAAACTCGCAGATATGCACTGAACTAGTGCAAAATAGCACAAAATATACTGAATCTACTGATATTGCCAACATCCTGGCAGATAGATTCAGTGCAAACATCAAGCCCCCTCTCACCTCCAAAAGGGCCCACAACAATACCGGAAAAGTGTAGTGTCCCAAAATCACAGATGCACAGGTGAAAACAGCCCTTTCAAAAGCCAAAAACACAGCGTCAATAGGACCAGGTGGTGTCCCAGGCTGCGCCTTGAATGAACTACAGAACAAACTAACCCCCCACCTAAACACGCTGTTCAACCTCAGCCTCTCCACAGGCTACATGCCCATAGAATGGGGCACAGCAACGGTTATTCCTCTCCACAAAGAAGGGGCCACAACTGACCCTGGTAACTATCGCCCCATAAGACTGACTAGCCTGGTCTCCAAGGCTATGGAGAGCATCATCATGGAACTCATTAACAAAGACATTGGGAACCTCCAAACACTTGACCCGACCCAGTTCAGCTTTGTTAAGGGCAGATCATGCCTACTAAACCTGGTTGACTTCTTCGAGACAGTCACCAAGGCCATAGATGAGGGAAAGGTGGTTCACACAGCCTACCTTGACCTCGCCAAGGCTTTTGACACCATTCCCCACTCGGGTATTACAGAAAAACTCACCAGCCTGAACATAAACACCTACGTCACGAGATGGGTTGCCAACTGGCTTACAGACAGAACTCACATGGTAAAAATAGTGGGCTCTAGGTCTGACTCTAAACCAGTCACAAGTGGTGTCCCGCAAGGCTCGGTCCTGGGACCCCTACTGTTCAGCATATACTTCTCAGACGTACAGGCAAACACAGGAGGACTATGGCTAACCAAGTTCGCCGATGACTGCAAATTGGGAGCCATAACTGACTCTCCAGCTGACATGGACATCCTCCAAAAGGGCCTTACTGAGATAGACACCTGGTGTCAAAGTCATGGCCTCAAGCTAAATGCCAAAACATGCATAGTCATCCCATTTGGGAAAAACAAAACACCCACGAATTACCACATAGTTGGCAGCCCCCTTAATACAGAAGAGGTAATAAGAGATCTGGGGATCCAGGTAGATAGTAATCTCTCCTTTGACAATCATATTGCCAAAGTAGTTAGGAAATCCTTCTATGTGGCCCATCTAATTACTAAAGGGTTCGCATCTAGAAATAAAAAGGTTATAGTGCCTCTCTACTCATCACTCATTAGACCCATCATAGAGTACAATGCCACATTTGGGATGTACCTCACAAGACACTTCCAACAGCTGGAAAGACCACAAAAGTATCTCACCAGGAGGATTACTGGTCTCAAACATATGTCCTATGCAGCCCGACCGAAAAAACTCCGGCTGTACTCAGTAGCATATCGCTTACTCAGAGGTGATCTCTGCCTGAATTACAAAGCCATGTCCAACTCAGAATTGATGGACATGCTCCACCTAAAGAAATCTAAGTCACTGCAAGCCATGCACTCTAGTGAGCTAAACCTCGCCGCAACAATAAATAGAACATGCTGGAGGGATAGATTCCTGTCACAGAGACTCCCCATGCTTTGGAACAAAATTTCAAATTACATCAGGTAGAGCCCCTCACTAACACTCTTCATGAGAAACCTTGATGAGTGGATGGGTAACAGAAAATACACCCGTGGGATCACTTCATTGGTTCTGCTTGACAAAGGATCAGTTAATTAATCAATGGGGTGGCAAAAACCGACACACTCTGGCTAGGCTTATAAATGCCCTCAGCAGATAGCCTAGTACCTACCTATGAACCTAATAGGTTATTGGGGGTCTTTACTGCTTATATTATTCTCTAAGATGTAAGTTTCCCCTGTAAGATAACTGCTGTTTTATAAATGCATAGTTTTCATACTAACTGTTATTTATATACCCCACTCGGGTATTACAGAAAAACTCACCAGCCTGAACATAAACACCTACGTCACGAGATGGGTTGCCAACTGGCTTACAGACAGAACTCACACGGTAAAAATAGCGGGCTCCAGGTCCGACTCTAAACCATTCACAAGTGGTGTCCCACAAGGCTCGGTCCTGGGACCCCTACTGTTCAGCATATACTTCTCAGAAGTACAGGCAAACACAGGAGGACTATGGCTAACCAAGTTCGCCGATGATTGCAAATTGGGAGCCATAATTGACTCTCCAGCTGACACGGACATCCTCCAAAAGGGCCTTATTCAGATGGACACCTGGTGTCAAAGTCATGGCCTCAAGCTAAATGCCAAAACATGCATAGTCATCCCGTTTGGGAAAAACAAAACACCCACGAATTACCACATATTTGGCAGCCCCCTTAATACAGAAGATGTAATAAGAGATCTGGGGACCCAGGTAGATAGTAATCTCTCCTTTGACAATCATATTGCCAAAGTAATTAGGAAATCCTTCTATGTGGCCCATCTAATTACTAAAGGGTTCGCATCTAGAAATAAAGAGGTTATAGTGCCTCTCTACTCATCACTCATTAGACCCATCATAGAGTACAATGCCCCATTTGGGATGTACCTCACAAGACACTTCCAACAGCTGGAAAGACCACAAAAGTATTTCACCAGGAGGATTACTGGTCTCAAACATATGTCCTATGCAGCCCGACTGAAAAAACTCCGGCTGTACTCAGTGGCATATTGCTTACTCAGAGGTGATCTCTGCCTGAATTACAAAGCCATGTCCAACTCAGAATTGATGGACATGCTCCACCTAAAGAAATCTAAGTCACTGTGAGCCATGCACTCTAGTGAGCTAAACCTCGCCGCAACAATAAATAGAACATGCTGGAGGGATAGATTCCTGTCACAGAGACTCCCCATGCTTTGGAACAAAATTTCAAATTACATCAGGTAGAGCCCCTCACTAACACTCTTCATGAGAAACCTTGACGAGTGGATGGGTAACAGAAAATACACCCTTGGGATCACTTCATTGGTTCTGCTTGACAAAGGATCAGTTAATTAATCAATGGGGTGGCAAAAACTGACACACTCTGGCTAGGCTTATAAATGCCCTCAGCAGATAGCCTAGTACCTACCTATGAACCTATGAACCTAATAGGTTATTGGGGGTCTTTACTGCTTATATTATTCTCTAAGATGTAAGTTTCCTTGTAAGATAACTGCTGTTTTATAAATGCATAGTTTTCGTACTAACTGTTATTTATATATATATATATATATATATATATATATACCTATACTTTACTGCTTCCTGTAATGACTTACAGTTTTTTCCTTTGTATGTTTGAAAAGTTTGTAAAATTCAATAAAAATATATTTGAAAAAAAAAAAAGAAAACTGTAAATCCTCTACACATTCATAAACCAAAACTTCCTACCATTAAGCACTGACAAGGTGCTCTCTCAGTCATCAAGTGCATAAAATGTGCTCACAACTGTAGTATGTGACACCACAATGAGGCTTAAAGTGCTTGAACAAAGTTCCACCGCATTAACAACATTAAGCACTGCCAGAGGCCTACTCTGTTCATCAACTACCCTGCCACTATGCTTACCCACAAGCTCCCCCAGAGAATGGGATGTTGGTAACTTCACCCTTCGATGTGCTTGTTCCACAAGAGTCCCTAATGCAACCTGCACCCAGCAGCAACAGCCAAGATATCTGAAGCATGACAAAATATAACATACCCATACCTGTCAGGTGCACCGCATCCCAGGGCACTTTCCTAAGTTAGGGCCATGGCAGTTCATGTTCAAACTGAATTCTTATTTCTGTAAAGGCCTTTTCTATAACTAAACTAATCACCTGTTAACTGCCCTGCAACCACACAATTAAAGTCAACAAGCCATTAAAAAGTTCTGCCTTCTTTCCCTTTGTGCCTCCCTATAAATGGCAAAACTCCAAACAGTATTGTGTCTAGCCAAGCAGCCCCTTCCAACCTACAGGCCCTAATCCCCTTAGCCAATGATGAAAATTCTTACTTAATGTCATTGAGGCAACCTTATTCTACCCACCCCTTACCATCTAGATAAAGCCACTATCAGGTCTGAGTGCTACCATCTAGAACCCTGAAAGGTTAGGAGAATGGGTACAGCTCATTTGCTCCTCCTTAAGCATTGCCATTAATTATTAAATGTAATACCCTACCCTGTCTCCAAAATAACCAGTCATAGGAGGGATTACAAGGGTCAATGCTAATATTTTAACTAAAATTCATGTTGAACTCAGGGACTTTGGCAAACAGGACAGAGTAGCTTGGTTGATCACAAGATAGCTATGGGGTTGTCCCATCCCATGCAGTGAATGCAGCTTTTGCATTGGCATGAATTTCCTGAAGGGTATGAAGTCTGAAACTTAAACGTCGGTTATAATTCCAGTATCTAGTAATTTGCCACTAATCACCGCCCCCAAAAATCTGGACATTCTTCAAAAATATGTACAGCTAAGAGATATGATGCTAGTTATGTATACTATGCCTCCCTGTCTACTCACCAGAACTACCGTATTTAACTGTAGCTTGTCCCCCCCCTTTTTTTCTCTCAAACCCAGTAGGCTGACCGACACTGCTAACCCACAGAAGGTACCACCTCCTGAAACCCTAGACACTGATATTAGCTGATTTTGATTTCCATAAACACAATAGGGCATCAGAGTTCACAAATCTTTAATGATAAATTTGTTTTGGGTAACACAAGTTTTTTTCTTTCTTTTTTTTTTTTTTTAATGGGATTTAGTCTGTGCACCAACCGTAGCCCTCAACTAATCCGAGCCAACTTCCAACAGAATCAGGGACAAACCCAGAAAATGTCAGGGACAATCAGGGACATTTTAAAATATTCATACTATTAACTTGAGACCTTGGCAAAATAAAGAAAGTTAATTAATATACCTTTTGTGAAATAAAAAAATATGTAACTCTTACTTACTGCCATTATTTATCAAGTATAATTCACCGCCCTTCCTCCAAGAGTCACCAACATTAGAAGGGATTAAGAGGGACTGAGCTAAATTTTTAATCAAAATCAGGACATCCCTGGAAATCAGGGACAGTTGCAAAGTATAGCACCAACACAGATGCAAGCCATGAGCCACTCCATCACTCCTCACCCAAACCGCATACCAGCCCCACTGAGTGAAGGAATCAGTGTAGCTGCCAAGGCATGACTCCAGATAAACACTGAATCAAGGGAATATTGTCAAGGAACATATGAACTGGCAGTTTGAAGTATCTGTACTTATAAAATACTACCACATCTCTTAACGAAGAGAAAAAGCAGACCTCCTGATTGTGTTCACATTAGCGGAACCCTCCTCTGTAACTGCATCACACTCATAAAACGCAGCCCATTATATTTATCTATGCCTCCCACATCTATACAGACCAAGAACTGGCCCGAATGCAACATCCAATAACTGCCCCCCCCCTCAAAGGAATGACATGACCCTCCAAGCGTGGGTGCTCAACAGCCGGTTAAAGACTCGGTGATAGCTGTAAACCACTCAAAATTGCTCACAGAAAAATAAAAAAATGGCCAGAAGTACAAGATTTGTGTTAAAGGGCATTTCCTGAAAGGTATGATAACTGAAACACAACTACGCGTCAAAGGAGCCCCACCCACAGATTAAAGCCACTCCATGCATTCATACAGTGGCTGCTACTTGTGCCCCTACCCCAAATCCAGGCCTCGACTGAAGAGAGGTCGCATCACACCTCTCACGTCTCACAATAACACAAGTGTAAGCCCTTGAGTAATAACAGTCCTTCAATCATCCTGATGTTTTTCCAGAAAACAAAAATGTTATGAGCAGCAGACCAAATATGAAAAAACAAAAAAACAAACAAAAAAAACAACAACACTGCAACCTAAACACAGCAACTACCCACTAAGTAGATAACCCAGTTGCAAGCTGTGCCTGCCTTACCCTCCCCCATGGCTGTTAAAGCAGTACCTTCTTATTCTCAGTGGTCAACTCAGAAACCATGAAACACACATACTAACAGTCCTCTGCACCAGAAACTTGTAGAGTGTCCACCCTCCCAGTATAGCAGTGTTCCATTCAGCAAATGTTTCCTGCAACACTTTGTTATTTAGAGACTTCAACCCTCTGATCCTCCCAGCAATTTGTTAGAAGACCTCTATTTACATGGAACACACCACACATTTAAGCCCAAATGGTCAAATACCACAAGCACATCACACGTATCATCAAGCCATAAAATAATGGCAGAGCATCAGTTGCAGCTACCTCCTCTATATCCCCCCAAAACAAAACATTTTCAGAATATCTGCAGGAGTTTAGCATAGTTTTTTTTTTCTTCTTCTTTAATCTATACAATCACCCATTGCCCTATCCAGCTTAAAAAGAAACAGCACCAATTTAATGCGGGCAATGTTGTTAGTCATTATCTTTGCATGAGCCCATCAACTGAGCCACCTCATTGCTGCTTTACCCATTTTATAACGTTAGGAAACTGGTAAAACAATGGGCTTTGCATTAGCATGTATTTTCTCAAGGGGAAAAAGTCTAAAGCTCAATCCTCATCTGAAACTCACCTCTCTGCCGTTATTTCTGACCTCAGCCCTCAATGCTCCACCATCTATCAAGAGACCGATCAAAACTACGAGGCAAAACTTACTAAGGTCTGTACAGTCAAGAGGCATACATTTTCTGTCACCACTGCCAACACCACCCTCCACATATCTGATAAATCAGTTACCCACACAACTGCAACCTTAATTCGAAGAGAGAGGGAAAAAAATGGCCTGCAAAGTGAATCACATCATGCTTGTTTGTAGGGTAATCTTGTGAAGAGAAAGCGCAAGTCACTGATTATTAGCTCTATACTGCTCATGTGCGATGCTAACTAACTCGCTCAGAGCCCACGAAAAAATGTTATCAGACTGCTGGGAGGAAAATACTTCAGAAAGAGGCACAGCAGACTGACCCTAATGCAGCACTTCATCTCCAGTTACAACTCCATCTTGCAGCACTCAATCAACAGCTCCAAAATTTAACCATCACCTCTGACAAAGCACAACAAATTAACAGAAAGGGGAGCACTTATTAATAAAGTCCAACTCAGAAGCTCCCACACCACAGTGTAATTATTCTCACATTACTTTAAAAGTTTAAGAGTGAAAATATGCTCAATGCCAGAAGTCTAAATCTCAAAATGCACGCACTCGAGGCCCTTCTCAGTATGGAGAACATCGATGTCTGTGCTGTAACTGAAACCTGGTTCAAGGCTCCTGAGAGCACCCCAGCACTATTAGGTTTTACCTCATATCATGCGTTCCAGCCCCAAAACCCGGACCACACCACAAAAGGAGGGGGTGTATCCATATTCATAAAGGATACCCACACCTCCAGGTTGGTGGCAACGCACGAAGCTTCGGAAACCATCCAGGTGCAACTAACCATAGGCAAAACTGCTCTACAAATTGTAGCATGCTACAGGCCACCCTCTCAAACTCAGGAACCCCACACAGCCTTCCTGAAGACACTGGAGGGTATAAATGTATCTCCAAACACCATCATATTGGGTGACTTCAACTACCCGAATATAGACTGGGAACATTACACAAGCCCTAACTTTCTAGCCCAACGGTTCCTGGAGTTCATAAATTCAAATGCCATGGAACAGCTAGTCACTGTTCCCATGAGAGGAGAAAATATACTAGATCTCATTGTCACAAACATGGGGACAAAATGCTCCACACGGAAGTATATCCCTCATTGGTGAGATCTGATCATAAACTAATCTCACTGGAAATCCACATCCCGCCCCCACCCCAAACAAAAAGACCATAGTGAAGAACTTCTCTAAAGCAAACTTCACACTACTCAAGACTGGTGTGGTATCCTTCAAGGCCCCTGAGCCAGTGGAAACCACAACCCAAGCTGCGGAAGCCCTTACAAATGCCTTCTATGAACACCTCCAGGACTGCATGGATCAGGCAATCCCAAATAAAACCAAGACTCTTTCCACAAAGGGCAAACGTCCAGTCTGGTGGACCCCAGCCATTAACAAACTTTACAATAAGAGGAGAAAGCTATTACATGATAGAACAAAATCCATAAAAGGGAAGTCACCCTGATCATTATTAGTAAAAAATACGAGCACTCATAAAATCAACTAAGGCCAATTTTGAGAGAAAAATTGCCATGGATTCTAAGGACAATCATAAGGCCTTTTTCAGCTATGTTAGGAACCTGGGTGGAAACTCCCAGATATGCTCAGAATTAGTCCAAAATGATACAAAAATCACTGAACCCACAGACATTGCCAACATACTGGCAGACAGGTTCAGTGCAAACTTCACCCCCTCTCCCCCCCCTAAAGGAGAGATAACTATCCCAGCTGAGTGTAGCCTCCCGGACATCTCAAATGCGCAGGTGAAAGCTGCTCTCTCTAAAGCTAAAAACACAGCATCAATGGGACCGGATGGTGTCCCCGGCTGTGTGCTACACGAGCTAAATGAGGAATTAAACCCGCACATAAGGCAGCTGTTTAATCTCAGCCTTACCACAGGATACGTGCCCAAGGAGTGGCGTACGGCAACTGTGGTCCCACTCCACAAAGGCGGCACCTCTACGGACCCTGGTAATTACCGCCCCATAAGCTTAACAAGTCTAGTCTGCAAAGCTATGGAGAGGATCATAATGGAGCTCATAAACAAAGATATAGGGGACTTGCAGACATTGGACCCGACCCAGTTTGGCTTTGTCAAGGGAAGATCATGCCTTTTGAACTTGGTCAACTTCTTGAAACAGTCACCAAGGCCATTGATGAGGGAAAGGCAGTCCATACAGCCTACCTTGACCTTGCAAAGGCTTTTGACACAATACCCCACTCGGGTATTGTAGAAAAACTTACCAGCTTAAATGTAAACCCATATGTCACAAGATGGGTTGCAAACTGGCTTAAGGACAGAACCCACAGGGTTAGAGTTGCTGGCGCTGTGTCAGACTCCAAGCCGGTCACAAGTGGTGTCCCACAGGGCTCGGTCCTTGGCCCCTATTGTTTGGCATCTACTTCTCAGAAGTACAGGCCAACATGGGAGGACTTTGGCTGACAAAGTTTGCAGACGACTGCAAACTGGGCGCCATAGTGGAAAGTGCATCGGACACGGATATCCTTCAGAAGGGACTCACGGAAACAGATAGCTGGTGCCAGAGCCATGGCCTGAAGTTAAACGCCAAAAATGTATAGTCATACCCTTCGGGAAAAACAAGGTAACCCCAAGCTACCATATAGGTGGCAATCCACTAAGCACAGAAGAGGTTATCAGGGACCTGGGGACCCAGGTTGACAGTGGCCTTTCTTTTGACACTCACATTGCTAAAGTGGTTAGAAAGACCTTCTACATTGCCCACCTGATCATGAAGGGATTCACATCCAGATCTAGTGAGGTCATTGTTCCCTTGTACTCTTCACTTATCAGACCAGTGATCGAGTACAATGCCCCATTCGGGATGTATCTCACCCGACATCTGCAGCAATTGGAGAGACCCCAAAAGTTCCTCACCAAAAGGATAAAGGGACTCCAAAATCTGTCATATGCTGCCAGATTGAAGAAACTCCAGCTCTATTCAGTCGCATACCGTCTGCTCAGAGGTGACATGTGCCTGACATACAAGGCCATGTCCAACCCGGAATTAATGGACATGCTCCACCTCAAAAAATCCAAATCCACCAAAACCACTAGAGCAAGCGACTTAAACCTTAGCACGGATATAAATAGGACGTGCTGGAGGGATAGATTTATCACTCAGAGACTCCCTATGCTGTGGAATAAAATCCCGGTCCATGTGAGGCAGAGCACCTCGCTGACTCTGTTCAAGAGAAATCTAGACCTGTGGATGGGAGATCGTAGGTTTACCCCGGGAATCATCTCTGTGTCACTGCTGGACAGAGGCACAACAAACTAATGGGCACAGTATTTTTTATATAAGGGGTGGCGTAAGCCACAAAAATTTGGGCTAGGCTTATAAATGCCTTAGGGCAGATAGCCTAGTATAAACCTATGAACCTATGAACCTATTTCTGTCCAAGCTGTAAGTCAGACCCTCACCCATTCAGTATGCATTTTTTTTTGTAAAGACTCCCCCCTCCAACTCAACTGAAAGGGGAAAAAAACTATATAGCAGTCACTCACCTCCCCTATCTGCCACATTTATTAAACTTGGGCCTACCTTACACCCGTATACCTAGGTCGTCTCAGACATAAACCTGGCATCTAGCAAGTTCACGCCAAAATGTGACTCCCTTACCCAGCTACAGTTGCCTAAACCTCTTAAACCTCTCCCACCTTTACCTCATTTCCTCCCAATCATTAATCCTTCCCATTTAACCCTTTCACCCCCCACCCTCTTAGCTCCCACTAATATATTGTTCTAGCCCCATTTCTGAAGATGTCCTTGGACAAATTTGTTTGTTACCAAACCTCATTTATTTAGAATATATTGTGTTAATCTGTTGCATTATGTTTTGTGTTTTTGATGTGACAGCCTTTTTGGCCTAGGTTATGGAAGAAAACGGTCTTGCATCAGCCTGCTCACC
>NC_056729.1:569820610-569885610 GCF_019279795.1 Protopterus annectens
TTCTTTGACATTCCTTGTTTACGTCTGTAAACTATAGCCTCTGGTACAATGCAGCTTTAGAAGAATCATGCTCTGTGTGTATATTGGCCATCCTTCTAAAGTCCATCTCTTTATCAACTGGCATGATTGACATAGAACCTGTTGCTTTTCTTCCCAAGACACAAAAGGTACATGAATTATTATACTCTTTTCATACCAAGACACAAACTGTACATGAATTATTCTCAGGGCATCTTATTTCCATTCACCTGAAGTTAAGATCAGTTGTTAAGAATTCTCAATTCCAAGTGGCTTCTTGTAAGCCCAGTCTTACCAAGTACTGATGAATATAGACCAAATGTCCATGTATCTGGTGGCTTCATTAAGTACCTCATATGTAGTATGGCATTGTATGGCTCATGCTGTGTATAGCATTGTATAGCTTATGCAAAACGTCCAAATTCACAACTTTAAAGACCCCCCTATCTTCTTACAAACCTGTGATAATAAGCAAAGTAAAGCTGCAAGAAATTGTGAATAATCTGTGCTCCAATTGTACATATAATTTACTTCAGTAATATGTACAGTAGCAACAATCACATTTTTGTAAAGCCATGATTATTGTTCATAGTAACGGCAGTTATACTGCTAAACAAAATATCATTAAAAATTGTTGGAAAGTCTTTGGGGGGCATGCTACCTTAATACATATGATAGGTAATGAACTTGCTTTTGTTAACAAATGAGATATTAACATAAAAGCTTTAATAAAAGGAGATGTTTTATTCATCAAAATTATTATTTCTCATCTCAAAAACTGAAAGACACATATACATTTAGATTCATTTATGAAGGGTCCATGATTTTGTTACAGCACCTTGATAAAAATATTTAATGTAACCATTTTTACAATTGCAGTAGCAGATGGGTGGTATACATTGCTATTTTTATATATTGTAATAGTATTTACATTTGTAAAATCATGAGGACTTGGGCAGCAATTATATACAAACATTACAAAAAATGCAAACAATCATTTGCACAAGCATTCCATTGTGTATGGCAATTTTAAGAAGTTTATTTTTCTGTTGTTTAGACGTGAGTTAATGTTTCTAGAGGAGGTGACTGTGACGCTTTATTAGAATCAAAAGAACTAAAGTGGCTGTTTTTAAATACTGGTCAAACTCCAAGACATAACAAGTATATTAGTCAAAAAAGTATTTTAAAACCTAGAATAAATAAATTATCAATTTTTATGCATTTTCCCAACTTATTTTTAGACTTACATTACAAATGAATATATTTTGTAGCTGTTTAATTATATATTGTCCCTTATTTTATAGTAATTGACCTTTGTGATGTCACCATACCTCTCAACCAGCAGATGCCGAAGATAGGAACAAAGGATTCTTGAAAAGTAAGAACATCCAGCTAAAAATCTGGATTTCTAATTAGCATAAAATTTGTACACCAAATAGCATGTAACTCTTTACAGTTCCAGTAGGAATGTGGGATATTAATCAGAAGCATGTTTAAAAATCAGACAGTGACAAATATGATGGAAAAATATAATCACATTTGTCAAAGAGACACTGTAATATTTTTTTTTAATTATTTGTACTTTTAGTATGTTAGTCATGTAGTATGTACAAGACAGCTTCAAAAATCAAATGTGATAAAGAAAATTCTGAAAACTTTGTGAAAGGGTAAATCAAGCCTGAAAATAGGGACATACCTCCAGAAATATGGACATCATGTGCAGTGGTAAATCAGGCCTGAAAATAGGAACATGCCTCCAAAACAGGGACAGTTGAGAGGTTTTGATGTCATTGTGCCATGAACTTTTTGAGTATTTAAGAATGTTTCATAAGTTAATTGTTCTAATGAAGCCCCTGGTATATTGTTTTGAGATAAAAGAGCTTCAGTTCCATGTGTAGTGAATGTTTTTGTTTTTCACAGTTAGGTGGTTTTACATGCTATTGCAGACTATTGTAGGCAAAGTGTGTACTTCTTATGTTTAAAAAAGGAGTGTTTTTGGCTAAATTAAGTGACTGTACAAGAAGCAGAGTAAATGTATACTTGGCACAATGTCTGTCTTGTAATGTCATTGCAATTTTTTGCTCACTGATGAAAGGGTCCCGTAGTTGTTGTTGTTGTTGTGTCTTTCGGCTTATCCCGGTTAGGGGTCGCTACAGCGGAACTCTGGTCCGCTAATGTTTGGTAGTGGATTTTTACGTGCCAAGTTACCAGCCCTGATGCACAACCTTCAATGAAGGCATGCCCATTCACGCATGCCTCCACACAGAAGATGCTCTAGCTGAGAATCGAACTCGGCAACATCTTGCTGTGAGGAAAGGGTCCCGTAGTAGTCTAGAAAATGTACTCCCTGTGAAGAGAAAGGGGTGATTACTACTATGGGACTACTAATTTATCACGCCAGGAAGAAAGAGTGCTGAGTTAAGGAGAGGAGGTGTTATGGAAGTGGCAATTGCATTCTAAGAACCTGACTGGTTCCTGCCACTTGCAGCACCTCCATCAGCTCACTGAACCAGTCTGGTTACATTCTTTGGGGGGGGGGCGCTTGCTGTGGGCTGGTCACTGATAAATAAATAGTATAATTTTATTATTTTGGGAGGGAATTACTGCCAGTAAAGTATTGGAGAAAGGAAATTGTGTGGAATGCAGCATATAAGCTTGATTTGTAAGGTCAGGGAAAAATGGCTTGTTGTGAATGAGCAATGACACAGACAATGTTTACAGTAAGCCATTATTCTCAAATGAATTGTAATGTAAACAGCAATTAACTACATTTTTATTACCGTTTAAAGTTTTGCACCTCTGCAGTTTAAGTGTTAGTTTAAAACTGCATGCATTTGCAGAAGGAACTTGGGGGTAACATAACACCTCGAGGAGCAGTCAGATGTATGCAGAGATGTACCCTGTGGCATGCTTGGGGTTAATGAGTTAATAATGTCATGAGTTAATAGTTATAAGTAGTTGTTCAGGATCAGGTCTATTTCAAAATAATTAACCTTTGTAATACTGCATTAACTTTACCATGACTGAACAGTACTAAGTTCTGTAAAGAAATTCCCTAAACCTTCTGCATTTAAGTAGTTTAAAAGTAAATAGTCTTAATTTTAATAATACTGCAGTTACATTACCATAATTAAATAACTGCATTCACCTCTTTAGTCAAGATCCAGTCACCAAAGTGCTCAAGATTACCAGTTCTGATCAGAAGGTAAAAAGTACTAGATCAGAGAATAACCTAACTAAAAAAAATTCCTAGACAAACCTGTAGAGGTACAACTTTTGGATTCCTCATCTCTTTACCTAACCTTTTCGGTAGCAAGGGTAAAAGACTACAAAAGTAGTCCTTTAGCTGTATTAAAAATAAAGATAAAGAATTAAAAGGAAAATGCACTGATGCAGACTTCTTGCCTGGATAACTGTAGATGTTTTATTTTAAGCGATGAGTGCTTTTGTTCTATGTTCTTCTTCACATTCAGGTTCACTAACAGAGATTTACTGTATTTATACTTTTTTACAAATAGTGAAAAGAAACCAAAATAAAAGGAAACTGTACCCCAGGGGAGTGTATCTAGTTAAGGACAGTGGGATCGATCAGGGGATGCACTGATATTTAACATAAAGGAATAGAATTGGCTGAAAAACAAGAAGATTAGGGAAATGGAATTAATTGACCAATAGTGTTGTGATGGAGTGGTAGATGACTGGCTAGTGGCCTATGTTAGTGACCATTCTCAGGTAGGAAAAAACTCTCTCTGATTTGGCTGAGGGGGTCTGCCTAGATGCAGTCTAATTGGGTGGAAATAAGCCTTGGAGTCAGTACACAGTTTCATAAATAAGGCAAATATTGTAATTTGAGGGTAGCTTGCTTTCACAAATCTATTTATAGGATCATAAGGATCATAGGAGGTAACTAAGCTAATGGTCCTGGGGCCCTTACAAGCCAAGCCAAGAGTTTATCCCCAAAAATAAACCTCGGTCAGCACCTGTCACCTCTGTCAATAAGGGACAAAGGTGGAACCCCTGGGACAAATTTGCGGTTTCCCATCCACTCATCAAGGTTGCACTTGAAGAGGGTCAGTGAGGTACTCCGTTTGACATGTATGCGAAGTCTATTCCAGAGATGGGGTAGCCTCTGGGAGACAAATTTGTCTTTCCAGCAGGTTTTGTTGATATCAGATATTAGATTTAGGTCTATCAAGTGGGTAATGCGTGAGAAGTTAGACTTACGGATATGGGGCATCTCTAGTAGAGCAGGGTCCAATATTGCTTTGTAGTTGAGACACAGATCACCTCTGAGCAATCTGTATGATACCGAGTAAAGTGATAGTGATTTGAGCCTGTCCACATAGGACAGGTGTTGGAGGCCATGGATTCTCTTTGTGAGGTATTTCTGTGGTCTTTCCAGTTGGTGCAGGTATTTGGAGAGGTACATACCAAACGGAGCATTATACACAATTATAGGTCTAATGAGGGAGGAGTCCTTTTGATTTATATACAAAGGAATGTTATTACACTGAATACTTCAAGATGTTTTTTACCAATTAATTCCTGTCTCTGAAGCAAACTATAACTACATTATATCCATTTCTAGAATGAAATTCCATAAACCTTATGCAATCATGTAATACAACTGTAAATACTGACAAGTACTAGTTCAGGGCCACATCTGTTTTCTCTTTAAAATTATTCGTCTTTGCATTTCTTTTCACTTTACTGAATAACTATTCAAGCTTCTGTAATAAAATTCCATAAACTTCACTGAATATTTAATTACTGAACATTTATCATAGCTGTACATATGACAGCCTTACAGGTTGAAATCTGTGGTTATGTAATCATTTCAATTTTATTTTATGTTTTATTCTACATGCCTTTCTTTTGTATCCTTCCTGATGTTAAACCATACTTATGGGGTCATGAGACCAGCCACTCCACCCTCTGCTGGTATCTCTCCCTACTATAATCCACCTCCAGCAGCTATGGAAATATGTTGAAATAAGAGAAAACAGAATGGATTACTGAATCTGATTGTGTGAGCAATATGCTTTAAAGGACTGTAATATTTAACATTTTTTAAATGTTTCCCTGTATAATTTTAGTTATGCACCCCCCACATCCTACATTTTTATCATGTTCTCCATACGTTTGTTATTAGCAAATGCAACCCGTAAGTCTGTAAATGTAAGCAATGCCTAACAACATGGACCATAATGAAATAGATAGGTTCAAATACTGGCTGTAGAATATGCATGACATCCATCTTGCAAAAAATAAATGCTGTGTATGCCTTAGGTAAAATGAAGGTAGGCTGTGCAATTGAAAATATTTTTTTACAAACTGTACTGGACTTCTTCCGTTGATATATTCAGAGACATTGTGTATGTTTGCTGGGGAGAGATTGACTGATGCATTGATTCATCAACTGGTGAAAAGTTTGAGGCTACAGCAACATTAGCAGATAGTCAGCTTCAGGAAGACCAGAATATTATAGCAATAACCCACGCCTGGGTGTGGGTAATGCTGGATTTACCCACGGTTGGCGTGGTTTGGTCCCGAGGGCGAAGCCCGAGGGACCAAACAAAGCCAACCGTGGTAAATCCAGCATTACCCACCAGAAGTGGTTATTGCTATTATACAATGACATTATTTAAGAAAAGAAATAATTACTTTTCTTAAATAATGGCATTGTATAATGCCTCTTTACTGCCCTTCCGCAGCTGTCTGGTATTCTGCGGCAGTTCTGATGTACTGCGTGCCTGCGCAGTGCATCAGAACTGTGGGCAAAAGCAACGGAGAATGCAAGATCTCCGTTGCTTTCTTTTACTGTCTCTCTATGTTAAATGGGTTTAACATAGCGAGATAGCTTTAAAATAAGCAACAGATATCTCCGTTACTTATTTTAAAGCTGTCTCGCTATGTTAAACCCTTTTAATATAGTGAGACAGCTTTAAAAAAAAAAGCAACGGAGATCGCAAGATCTCCGTTGCTTTTTACACACTGTGTCGCTATGTTAAAGGAGTTTAACATAGCGAGACAGCTTTAAAAAAAGCAATGGAGATCTCCGTTGCTTTTTTTAAACCTGTGTCGCTATGTTAAACTCTTTTAACATAGCGAGACAGTGTTTTATACTAACGGAAAAAGTCCGGGCGACCGGACCTTTTTCCGTTAGTATATTGAGGGATTTACAACGGGCACGCTGGTTGGGCTGGCCAATCAGCGTGCACGTTTTAGGGGAGGAATTGTATAATACAGGTGTTGCTATATCTGCAATCAACTATAAGTGTCCAGTTTAAACTGCCATTAATATGTATTTTGCATTGCTACTAGTAGTAATATGATATTGCAATAGACCTGAGTAAGTATATATATCACTGAGCAGGCGTAAAGTATCATAGTTTGCATTAATACAAAGCTAATTAATAATATATACTTCTACAGCTTCCTCCAGTTCCTCCTCTCCCTGTGCAGTGTGTGGTGTTTCTATATGTAGCATTTGCAGAACTTGAGGAAAGTTCTGGAAATCCATCATACATTATCAATATAATTTCATATGTCTCACAGAAAGGTGATGCAGTGGCCATTAACAGTACAACATGCAAGCAATAATGCCCAACAGGGTATATGTTATTGTTTAAATGATGCCCACCCAGAAGTGTTCTGAGGTCTGATGCCATAGGCCTCTGCACCCTTGGAAGGACATTATTTCCACAATGACACACACCCTGGAGGGCATTATTGTGCTCAGAGACTAGGCTGTTTGTAAAATTGTTATGATTTACTTACTTATATTTATGATGTAAAATAGTTCCTCTGACTAATGTTTCAATGTTGCTGTTGTATATGTAAATGGTTTTGGAGGAAGCATTTTACATCCAAAATATGTCATTTTAAAAAAGTATCTAAATATTTACATTATTTTTTGGTGTCTTATTCCTAAAATGTGTGGTTTGTTGTCTGTCACTAAATGATAACATATATTTAACTTTCAGACTTCATTTCCGTCAGAAAATTCACGTTAATACAAACACTGTGATTTAAACTACTTTTTAATTTTATAAGAACAGTATTTAAAATTCTGTTTATATTTTTGAGCCTTTGTTTTCCCATTATTTCAGGATTTATCCAGATTTCTTGAGCTAAAAGGTCATGAGATATGAAAACATCTTTACTGCTGCTGCCACTGGTCCATCGATCTCACTCTATAAAATAATGGCAGCTGATAGGTTATTTTCAGTCCTAGCTCTATGGCAACTTGATATGCTGCCATGAAACAGTGGACTCATTTTTCAGTGGGCATTATCTGTAGATTAACATCCTGCTGGAAAATGTTTGTTCTCTAGTTAGCATGTGATTTACAGGTCGCCCATCCTCTAAATAAGTAATACATTTTAAAATACATTTCTGACTAATAATTTCACCAGTGAAACTGACTTATGACACTATTAAACCCGCACAAGTAATGCTATCAGTAGCATGCAGTAGTGTTACTGAAGTGTAATTTATATCAAAATACAAAAAAAATTATATGATTTAAAATAGAAATGGGAAGTAACTCAGCATATTTTATATATTTATCCTTTCAAACTGCTAAAAGAATAGCTAAACAACCTGTTCCTGTCAGAGCACTCATGTCATATCGAGCTACAGTGCTGCAGGAGGAAGTCCTTTCCAGTTAATACTTAGAAGACAAATAAGATCTGGCACACCAAGGTTCGAGTCAAAATCTGAGTCTAAATCTATTCTATATAATGCAGTTAAAGAAAATAACAAAAAAGTTAAAGCTTCAAATAGAAATTTTTATGATGGGTGCATTTCACACATCCATCACCTATCCTTCAAACAGGCTAAGCCATGCTCTTAAAACTATAGGAGGGAGAAATAGTAAAACACAACAGTTGCTATAGTGCAAAAGACAAATGAACCAAGGTTTTGCGTGGTGCAAACTAAAGATAGTTTCTTTTTAATCCAAAATTGGAGGTATATCCAGATAGTCCCTGATGTGTCACAACCTGAAAACAGTGTTACAGATAACAAATCTCATTAGACTGAGCTAAGACTGAATAGGTCAATGTCCAGTAAGAGTGTTTGTTCTTGTCTCTTCAAATATGCTATTTCAACCAAATATTAAATTCAATTAGTGATATATGCAGCCTTATGCCAAAATTGCCCAGAGAGAAGGCTAAGGGAGCGGGTCTATGAGCATCTGTATGGCATTTTCCTTTGGGAAAAACAAAGTGCCCCCAAATTACCACATAGGTGGTAATCCATTAAGTACGGAAGAAGTAATTAGAGATTTGGGGTTCCAAGTAGACTGCAATCTCTCCTTTGACAATCACATTGCCAAAGTGGTTAGAAAGACATTCTATATAGCCCACCTTATCATGAAGGGGTTCACATCTAGATCAAGAGAGGTCATTGTGCCCCTCTACTCATTACTCATCAGGGCCATAATTGAATACAATGCCCCATTTGGGATGTACCTGACCTGACACCTGCTACAACTAGAAATACCCCAAAAGTACCTCACCAAGAGGATCAAAGGACTCAAACAGATGCCCTACGCAGTTAGGCTAAAGAAACTCCAGCTCTACTCAGTTGCTTACCGCCTACTCAGAGGCGACCTGTGCCTGATGTATAAAGCCATGTCCAACCCAGAATTAATGGACATGCTCCACCTCAAGAAATCCAAATCCATCAGAGCTACACGCTCCAGTGACTTGAACCTCAGCACAGAAATAAATAGAACATGCTGGAGGTACAGATTCATATCCCAGAGGCTCCCCTCACTCTGGCACAAAATCCCAATCCATGTTAGACAGAGCCCCTCAATGACCCTCTTCAAGAAGAATCTTGACGTTTGGATGGGAGATCGTAAATTTACCCCTGGGATCTCTTCTGTGTCACTGCTAGACAGAGGCATGGCAAACTAACCTTAAATGGGCTATCTTCTGTGACCTACTATACAGAGGCACAGTCAACTAATCTAAAAAGGGTGGCAAAAGCCAAACACTCTCTGGCTAGGCTTGTAAATGCCCTAGGGCAGATAGCCTAGTATCAACCTATGAACCTATTAGTAAATTAAAACTAGAAAATGCCTTAGCAAGACATATCAGACATATTTATTCTTATATTTTTAAAAAATATATACATACATTCTTATATGTGGTTATGATTGTTAAATGTATTTCATTTGGAAAGAGGTTTTAGGTGTCCTTAAATTTAAAGTTATATTTTATTTATTTTTCTTAGTAAGAACTTGAAGGGTTAAGTGTCAGAATATATTGCATGGGAGGGTTGTGTGCGTGGTTTTACTGATGGTAGATGGTCACATGACTGATGTATTTTGTATATAATTAGTTTTATTATGATTAATTCTATCTGAAGAAGTCCTGCTATAGAGCAAGATGAAAAGTGCTTCAATTAAAGTTCATTTAAAAAGTGTTCGGTGTGGTTCTTCAGCAAGTTTCATTTATCCAGTTGTTTAAATTTTGTTAGTATGTGTTCATGTCTGGTCTTATGGCTGGTGAGAACATTCCGGGAATTACTTGCGTTAATTCACAGCAGGATAGTGGTCTTACATTGACTTGCCTAATCAAAGTTCTAACACGGAAGGTGAACACTCTTTCCGCTAGATTAGATTCACTACAACCCACTCCACCAGGCTCCGGTAGCATTATCATTCCAACTGATTCTTCTGCCTACAATTCTGACAACAACTTGATTAACTCTATTGGGAGCAGTAGCCCACTGCTGTTTGCGGATACACAGAGATCTAGTACAACTCAAAGCCAACAGAACAACATTGTTTTGGCTCATAGTTCACCCAGTTTAATACCAGATCAACCAGGAAATAATGGAACAACCGTCCTTTTAGACAACAGTAGTGCTGGACCATCGGGGCTTATTGGGTCTCCCAACCTCAACAGTTGCCTTTCCAAACCCTTGATTTTCAACGTAGATGGTGCATTGGAAACACGGGAGCAACCGGCTGGAGGGTCTTTGAGCTTGTCGACTCATTGCAGCAACTGGACACCATGATGGTCAAATGTAAGAAACTCCAATTGGAAATTTCTTACTTTCGCCAGTGCATACATGAAGGAATAGTGCCTAAAGGACTTAGAGTTTGCCCTTATCCAACGGGCCTGATAGAAGGCTCAGCTTTCCATAAAGAATCTACTGACATGTTTAATAAACAGGGTTTGGAAATGTTAGAGGTGATGTGTAAACATTACCGACTTCGGGTTGATTCCATTACCTGTGAAGCAGGCATTTTGGACAACAGTATTAGTACCGACATTGATTTTCCACATTACTGGTATGATTACAATAGGTCTTTTTCTAGTATAGACCAATATATTAACAAACTTAAGGAAACTAAACTAAAAAAGTTAAAAAGGGACCACTTAGCTTACTCTATGGGCTCAGCCTATCCTAGACCACCTGGTTCACAAATCTCAAATGTGATTGGCCAGGATATACAGGAGGACCACCTTCATGAAAACGGCAAACAAGACCTATCCCCCCAAGGTAGTGACAACATGGAAGAACAGTCTATGCAACAAATACGGAGGAGTGAACAGATAGCAAGTAACCGAGACCAGGTAGTGAATTCAATAGAACAACCTGGTCCATCAAGAGTAGAAAATTTTCAGAATCGGTCATTCAACCACAACACAAGGAAAACAAAAAATCTGAGGAACAACCAAGGCCCGAAGAAGAACAAGTGGGGCAGGTAATGACTATTGCTCATACTGTTATTAGTGGTTGCAAAGTCATTTTAAGTTCTTCTGGAGACTTTAAAGTGTATAATTTTTCCAAGTTGGACATTTGTTCTGAACTTGTTAATTTATTGGCTAAAGGGCAAACTTTTGTGCCTTCTTATAGAGAAGATTTATCTAAGACATTGTTGGATTACAAGATGTTTGTTAGAAAGTTAAACCTGCAAGTCTTATTCGGCCAGAATGCTTTTCCAACGCATACTTTTAGGGTTGCTAGTACATATTGGCCTATGATTCATTCACTTTATATATGTGCACAAAACCAGTATAATTTCTTTAGATTTTTGGAATTGTCACATAAGTAGCTATCAGCCTTTAGAGAAATCTTCAACTTGTTCTTCTGACATTTGTTTTTTCTTACCATCTGTCACATAAAAACTATTTCATTTGCAGATACAGGAGTGGTAGATGTTACACATAATAGGATACAAGAGGGTATATAATGATTTTTGTAACTCATTGACTCATTCACACAACTTTTCAGTACTTCTATACATAACACAAGGCAGTGCTGTAATGCTAATTACCTCCCTGCACAGACAGTGTCTTACAGGTAGTAGGGAAGTTCAGCAAAGAATTTCATGCTCTCCTATTTCCTAGTACATGTAAGTGTCAGATATATGTAGAGGATTTATTCATAATATTACACAGAAATTCTAAAGGTTCATGTTGATAGTTCCCTGTTTCATAATGAAGCATATTTATGAGTTACTTTAATTACAAAAATAAGAATGAGAGGGGGCTACTGAGTTAACAAAACCTCAGAAACCACAGTAAGCCATAAACTAGATTATTAACTTGAAGTCACTTATGAAAAGGTCTGAGAACAGTTGCAACGCATCACTCATATACTCAGTGTAGGACTGTTAAAGCGAATGTTGATTCATACCACTTATATATTTCAGAAAATGAATCACTTCATTTTATGTTGGTCTTACATTGATTTACAGTTTCAGTCCATTCTCTTCCTTATTTGTTAATGGTCCACTGATAAAGATATGGGCATCTATCAGGATGTAGTATTGCAGAATTAGAAGCATGCTACGCTTAATGTTTATTTGTTCATACGTTGCCAGATACCATTCACCTCACCTTGCAGGAAATGGTAAAACTGCTGCACCTTTTTGCTTCTTCAAGTCATCTAAAGCCATGTCCTCATATCAATCAACAGGTAGCCTGAGGGTCTAGAAACTCAGAATATCAGTTTGCTCCTTGAAGCAAATACTGAAGAGAGAAGTACAATTTCTGAGGGCAGATAGGGACCATAATGAACTGTAAATCACAAGTCTATCTGTAGTGCTAAAAGATTCATTTATAAATAAATTAAGAAATCTTCCTTCTGTGTCACTAATAGTCATAGACAAACTAAACAGCTTTACTGGAGAAGTAGAAAATAAATTAAAATAGCCCTGGTGAATTTATGTTTATAATTTGGTTAGACAAAGTGTATTAGATTTCAGCATAGCAAATTATGCTATCATTGCACCGCTCCAAGAATTAAAGTTATAGTGGAGTTTAAGTGGGAAAATAGTATGAATTGTAGTGCAGTTGTGTTTAACTCATAAAAACAGACCTGCAATACTGTCCCTGAGAATGAAAGCTAAGTCCTTACTACTACTGCCTCCATAGCAGAATAGCTTCTACGATGTTCATGCACCTCATGTGGCTAGTGTCAATCCACAGTGTGAGGGACATTGTGTAACTGATGCTGCTCTTGTTCCCATCGAAGGATGATGTAATACAGTGGTGGATGTGTTATAGATGGCTCCCATGATATTAGTGACATTTATATACATGAGTTGGAGACACATACACAGTGACATGCACACGCATACACACACACACACACACACACACACACACACACACACACACACACACACACACACACTGACATGCACACGCATACACACACACACACACACACACACACACACACACACACACACACACACACACACACACACACACACACACACACACACACACACACACTCTGACATGCACATGCATCTGAATTCAAAACTGCCCAAGAAGATAGGCACTGACTAAATATGTGTGTACGTGTGTGTGTGTGTGTGTGTGTGTGTGTGTGTGTGTGTGTGTGTGTGTGTGTGCAGATAAAAATGCACAAACCAAACTGAACAGTTTCAATTTGTTTAGCACTATTTATTTTAATGATGAAAATATCTGTAATATAACACCACAGATATAATAACATACATGTAAAACAGATTATGTTAAATAAAGCTAGAAAAGCAATACTGAAAAAATGGATCCTGATAGTGTAGATAAGTAGCAATCATAGATTTTCAATTTGGTAAAATGGAATCTCACTTTTTAATCATAAGAAACACACTTTTTAATTATAGCAAACCAGTAATATCATGTATATTGCTTTATCTGGAGGGTAACATTTACTCTGTTGATCTGTGTTTGCTGGTAACAAACTGTAAGATTTCTCAGAGTGGTGCTATTACAAGGAAGGTACATGTTTTGAGAGTAAATCAAGTGATGATAGAGGAATAAGGTCTCTGGTTTCATAACCATTCTCCCCTGCTAAGACTGAGCTTAACATTTACCCAGACGTGCACTGACTTTAGAAAGGTTAAAACTGGTGACTGGGACTCAGCCCCTTGAATGGTGCTACTTTGTCTCCTGAGAGTAATTACCTTCCTTGTTTTGGACAGTTGATCACAGTACAACCAAGTTCCACAAGCTGTTTAATCAGACCAGAGTTCCAGTACGCCATTTGATTTAATCAGGTATTAAATGTATTTTATGTTATAGTTAGAGCATTGTAAGGCATGAAGACAGTGGATTTCCTCGTGGTATTGAGATAAAGCATCATTTATACACATACTTCATTACACCATATTGTTCTTATGAAGTTGACTATAATGATACAAACTACACAGGAACATTTTCAAATGTATGCATAAAATAATCTATCTCCCATCCTAATGGGAAAGAATTTGTGCTGTAAAAAGAAGAGTGTGTGTTAATCAATGTGTGTGTGTCTGTGGGAGGAGGAACAGAGGATATCTGTGTCCTGAAATTTAACAACAAATTGTCAAGCTAAAACTGAAGTGACTTGCATTTGTTTCCTTCTTCATTTTTTTGAATATAATAAGTGGAATAGGAAGGTTAAGAAAAGGTTAACATGGGAGTGGCAAGGAAAAGGTACACAGAATATTATGATAATCCAGTCACTTTAGCAGTTTACCCTAAACAAAGAGTGAGACCAGGAGGAAAGGTGTAGTCTGTAAATTGTTTAGAAAGATAATGAATCTATGAAAAGCAGAACCCCTTGCTGAATTAAAACAGAATGCAGGTTACAGCTGGAAAATGCTGTGGTGAGATCTTAAGCAGCGGGGCAGAGAAGTCCACAAGTAAGGAGTGGCAGCTGAAAAGGTTGTGAACTACCAGGCTGTCAAATGAGCACAGGGATTAAAGTGTTTTTTTTTCATCCAACGACATTGAAATCAAACAGTTCTGAATGAAAATGGAACATGTTCTGCAGAGAGCAAACCCAGAAAGAATCATGAACTTTGTAACTGCAGCTACAAAAATTGCTATATAATGGTGAGGAGGAGTTTGAAGTGATGCTTATTGCACATGCACTTATATTTGCTCAATGTTTTGAACTTGACAGTCATAGAAAATATAAGGTCACATCTCAATTTTTCCAGACTGGCTTTTTCCTGCAGCTTACCAGGCTATTCATATTAATTTTTGCTGATCTGTCAGGGGTAAGAGATGTGCAAAACAATAGTGTCTTGTGGTCGAACTGCCATATTGGTGAAGATATGCTGTAATGCACTGATATAATAGAGCTGATTATGCCTCATTATCACTACTTCTCGCAATATTCTCTCATTTTATTTAAATGACTGTCAACATTTGGGCATAAAAGAGTGTGTCTAATTTTGGGAAGAAGACTGCTTTCTTTCACAATGCTTTCTATATTCTTCATTTTATATTTTTAATTAGTGATTTTCTTTTTTTTATCACTGGTGCTCACATATTTAAATGTTGTACACATACCCTAAATAACTCAGTGTTGGCTCGAGATAAAAATGGCATTTTATATTCTATAGGACCCAACAATCTACTTTCAGCACCTAGTGCATGGCATTAAATGTTATTTGGTTTATGAAATCTTTGAAGATAAATTATTCTTTGTTTTTTAAACTGTGAAAGGATTTGTGTAGACCCAATAAGTATCAAATTAAAAACAGAATGTCAAGCAGTAAAAAGCTGACAGGTATAACTGGAGAATAAATCTGGAGTAGGCATGAGTAGACAGTGGATGACTTTCCAATAGCTAAAACACGTTTTTGTTTTAGTTTTTCTTTCCATATTAATAGAGTTAGAATACATATGAAAGGTAAGTGGCCACCTAGTAATGGTTAATGGTGTAAACATCAACCATTCAAGTTTGTAAAGAGTGGATAATGTCAAAATCAGTGGTTCTCCACTGAACAGATTTTGAATAGTATATGTTGCTATATGGAACACTTGAAAATATAACCCCGTCCCCAGCAATTCCTCTCACAGTGAACCAGGAAATCAGAAATATAATGGGATGTACCATGATGGCCCAAGATAACAAGAAAAAATAATTTATCCACAAATCATACATATTTCTCTCTTTCTGTGCTGTTTTCTGTGACCAGGAATGCTGCATCTTATACCAGAAACACAAATATAAGTGAAATGCATATTAATGCAAAGTGTTGTTTCTGTGAGACAGATGAGAGCAGACTTTTCTGTGCTCGCCTTGATTTCAGAAGAATGGTGCAGAAAGCATATGTTATTACTGAAAGATTTTAGCAGTATTGCTTATCTGTTTATGTCACAATGTTTGTGTTAACTGAGTGTAATATTGATGATGAATGGATTACATGATATAAAATAACGTGGAGTGAACTTGTATCTGAAGTGGTAATGAGAAAGGAAGAAAGTGTACCAAACTGTAACATGATTTCCAAAAGGTTAAGCAGGAAGTACCTGCATTCATTAGGAAAGTGTTGTCTGCATATAAGCTTATATTGTGCTTTTCAGCCACAACTAACAAACAAGAGATGAGAGTGAAATGTATACCACCATAGCTTGTATTTCCAGCAATAGGAAAAGAAGGTCACTTAAAATATGCTTGCATTTGATTACTGCTGTCATTAATAAGCAGCAAAGTAATTTAGTATTGGTGAAACGTGTGTGCGTGTGTGTGTGTGTGTGTGTGTGTGTGTGTGTGTGTGTGTATGTGTGCATGTGTGCATGTGTACATGTGTGCGTGTGTGTGTCTGTGTGTGTGTGTGTGTGTGTGTGTGTGTGTGTGTGTGTGTGTGTGTGTGTGTGTGTGTGTGTGTGTGAGAGTGTGTGTGAGAGTGTGTGTGTGTGTGTGCGTGTGTGTGCGTGTGTGTGTGTGTGTGTGTGTGTGTGTGCATGTGTGTGTGTGTGTACACTTGCTCACATATGACTGTATGTGTAAATTACCTGAAAGAGAATGGTAGTTTGTAACATCCCTGAATTTCACATGCAGATGAATCCTTTTTGGTTCCATTTCAAACATATTCTGCCATAACATGTGAAAGGCCTGCAAACCAGATAGTTGTGTCAAATATGTCTCTGGGACTGAGAGTGAATACATAACTAATACTGAGGGTCTGTATGTGAGCTAAGTCATTTAATGGTGCTAATATAAAACAATAGTGGTGCATAATGCTCTCCCAAATGGATACAGTGGTGGTAGTTTGTGGGTGAGAGGGCTTAGCTGCAGCTTTGTGAGATAAGCCACGCACAGTTTTTCTCACGAACCATATGTGTGTGAGGAAAAACCCTTATCATTATTGGCCATTCCTCATGTCGGAGGTATCCTGCGGGGCCAAATGAATTAACACCCGGTCACAATGTATGGATGGTCATGCAGTCTGCTTCCACTGCTTCTGTCAACCATTATCTTAGAATATGTGTGCACATAAAGCACATCAGAAATTATGAAACATGTATGACCAGAGTCTGTCAAAGTAAGACTTGTCTAACACTGTACAAACATGACTGATGTTTAAGACGTCTTCATTTGTCACTAATAAATGAAAACTAGTGTCCAAATAAAGGAATGGGAAGAAACAGTACATTTTCCCATTCAATATGTTGGTAACACAGGTATGTTGTTTTTCCTACCACTTAAAGATACTGCAAGCATATTGTATCTCTGTTGCTGTGCAGCCTCAGATGTGTATACTGTTGCTTTTCTTCTCATGATTCCAACTAACCACAACCAGTTATCTGTAGCCAGAGCATGGCAATAATTCATTAAATTCCTAGAAGACTGTTTCACATGCTGAGAAGCATCTAGAACTAATCCAGAATTAGACCACTACATGTGATAAGTGGCTGAGGAGGCAATGAAGATCTGCCATCTTATGCCAAATCAGAAGGAGAAAAAATGGTTCTGTGCCTGGCAAACTTTGAATCCTTACTGTTTACAATTATGGGATTACTAGCTGAATGATAATAGATGTTGGGGGAGTGCTAAGTCATCCAATTGGGCCTAAAAAGCCCTGAGTGTTCCTTTAGTTGTAATACAAAGGAATGACTCAGAGTGAAATCAGAAGTAAGATGCAAAAACACGTTGCCCTTCATGTATCTTCTAGAACTTCAGAGAGGAAAGGTGTAGGAATTTTGTTCCACCTCAGATTTAAAGTATTATACACAAAATTATAAGGCTGTAAGCTTCTGTTTTCTTGACAGTAAGTTGTGTGAGCTGCAGTGAGAATTGCATCACTGTATCCAGTTTATTTTTGTTTGTGTTTCTGTTCTAGTAATGTGGCTGATCACCTGCTAGTACTGATCTATTAACTAGGATGTGACTGCTGGTAAATTTGTGAGAAATATTTGCAGTTCTGATGTAAAATGTCAATCAGGATCAAAGGTAGTGCCTGCCAGCTGTGAAGTGTCTGTTGTTAAAAATCGATAGGATGATGAGTTTGTGCCAGAAGTAGTCTTGGAGAATGTGTTATTTTTACTAAATTTCTCATTTCATTTAATTATTTCTTACATATCATTGTCAAGTTATAGCTATCAAAATCAGCAGTAGACACAGAAAATTAACTGTGAATTAAAAAAAGACAACTTTGAATAAGCTCATGAACAGAAATGAATGGTAGCTTTTGATTCGGTGACATCCCTGGAAGTCTAAGAAATGCATCTGAACAGCATGCAGCACCATTTGCCTCTGAAACAGTATGTCCCAAAGTTCTTTTTCTTGTGGAGACAGTAGAGACTCTTTAAGTGATCACTCGTTGCACCTAGTTTTATTTTTCTTCATTTTTTCCCCTTCCAAGACATAGCATATCAGTCATGATATATTGCTGGAGAATGCATGCATTTAAAATTCTACTATTTCTGCTGTCAAAATGCACTTTTCCAAACACAGCAAATGATAACAAGCACAAAGGCCTCTTTTGCACGTTAGGGCTTGATAACACACTGCAATGAGAGTAGAATCACCTGGAAAAAAAAGAAAACACAGAGGGCTGAATTTTAATTATCATTCAAAAAGTAATAATTCATCTGAACACTACAAGCTGTTTGTAACCTACTTATACACAGTGTTTGTTTTCATTACTGCTTTCTTTCTTTCTTAGTTAAGGAATTTTCTTACATTTCTCCAAAGAGTAGTCCAAATCTGCATTGTAAAGGAAGCAGCCACGCCTGTGATATGTGATAATGTTAGTTGTGGTTCTGGTATTTTAATTCTGTGGACTCTACTCTGTGAACCTGAACCTTTTGTTTCACATGTAAAATATGTCCTGCAAGTGACAGCCATTTGAAATGGAATGTAGTCCATGGCCATTGTATACTCTGGTCATTGACCACTGTTTGATCAGCACTTTCTCAGCTTTAAAGTATGAAGTATCACTATATCTATTTAAGAATTTTATTGGACTATCCAAGCATGTTAAAGTAATTAACACAGAGGCATGTGTGTTGTAACAGTGCATGGTAGCCCCACTGGCAAAATGCCTAACAGGATAGGGGAATTAGGTCTACACAGGAACAAGTAGTAAGCAAGCTATTTTAAGACCATGGAAATTCTAGTATGGCAGAAGCAATATGATCCTGAATGTGGCAGTTTTGTGAAGGAGATACAAACCAAGGCTGATGCAGTCTGCTCTGAGGCAGGAGTCTATGTTGAAATTCAGTTGTACCTGTGGATGTCCTAATTGCAGAGATCTAGAGTTGCCCGACCAGGGGCAGTTGATGATAAAGGATTTTTATTTGATGTGAGAATGGAATGTCAGTCAAAAAGTATTGGCAAAAGATTTAATGTTACACTAGTGGAAGTCCTGGTGAAAGGAACTTTGAACAACCTGTTGTATGATAATAGCAAAGACTTTTCATTTTCTTGAGTACTATATTACGCATCTTCTGCGTGGAGATATGCGTGAATGGGCGTACCTTCGTTGAAGGTTGTGCTTCAGGGCTGGTAACTCGGCACATAAAAATCAACTACCAATCATTAGCGGCCCGGAGTTCCGCTGTGGCGACCCCTAACCGGGAAAAGCCGAAAGACACAACATAACAATAACACTATATTACTGCAATGTGCACTTAAGAACTGTCACCCTGAACTCTGCAGTTACATTTTTTATTTAGCATTGCCACTAAGTAGTTAACAAACTGAACTCTTTTTAGTAGTGAAGTCCAAATTATTGAGCTATTGTTTTGCATGCATGTACTGCATTTTCCTGTTTTTTGGTAAAGCTAGCCAATTTCTCATGAACTACTATTCTATGAAAACACAATACCACATGGCTTATCTACAGCTAGTGGAAGTTGGCTTTATTGAGCTGAATTTGCCAGTATAGTAAAATACAAGTTATGGGGATTCAGAGGTCATCATGTAGGTGAAATACTAGTATGTTATTAAGGGATCATCTACACATATTGCATGCCCTTCCATTACAGGTGGTTTAGGACTTTAGTTTTTCTGGGACTTTATTGAAATTTTTTTACTGAATTCCTTGTCTGCATGACCTTTTTGCACTTTAGTTTATGTGCGCATGCGTGCACGCGCACACACACACACACACACACACACACACACACACACACACACATACACACACACACACACACATACACAGCTGGATCCAACACTAGGTGATCTAGGCAGCCACTTGGGGCCTGCTGGCTGGGGGGGGGGGGGCACTGGCCTGGGGATTGCCTAAAATTTACATTTCTTCTTTAAGAATGCAATCTGCATGTGTTACATTTCTTCTTTAAGGAAGTAGAGTGTATCCTTAGTAGCACCTGTGTGTGCTTCATACTAAAGACACACACATTTTTTGGAGCAAAGTACAGAATTTTTAACAGATGAGATACAAGAGAATTGCAGACCCAATTTGGATTTATTATGAGACAGACAACACTGAGAACAGCTCCAATGAGAGAATTGCCATTCTGAACAGGTGTGTGTGTGTGTGTGTGTGTGTGTGTGTGTGTGTGTGTGTGTGTGTGTGTGTGTGTGTGTGTGTGTGTGTGTGAGTAAAATGCCACAGTCAGGGATGGCAGGTTGGTTAATATATTCAGGCTAAAACCCTGTACCTTGAATACAGGACCCTACAGCCCGAATCCTCTACACCAACAACCAAACTGTCATCAACAGGTGCATTTTAAGGACTGTTGAGATTCAGTGCATTTTTAAAGAATGTTGAGTTCCAGTACATTTTCAAGGACTGTTGAGTTTCTGGACATTTCAAGGACTGTTGAGTTTCTATGTATTTTCAAGGAATGTCGAGTTCCAATGCATTTTCAAGGAATGTTGAGTTCCTGTGCATTTTTTGAGGAATGTTGAGTTTCTGTACATTTTCAATGAATTTTGAGTTCTATAGGAAGAGAAGTTTACTGTTGCTCATGATGAGTCTGTTTTCAATGTGTAACTGTTTTGTTTAGCAAATGGCCATCATCACTGTTGGTGCTATAAATGTTGAAAGCAGTGTTAGTAGCACAACAGGTAAGCAGGTCTTCCCCGGCAGTATTCCTCCAGCCATTCCAGTGTCTCACAAACACTGATAACCATTTACTCAACAAAACAATGCAGTCTCACAAGGAAAACAAACTTAGCATGAACACATACGATTCTCTGCCCTTGAAAGTCACATTAATTGAAACTGCATTGAAACCCACATACAAAGAAAATGCATCTGACCACTGGCAGATTAACTTTACCTTTAAGCTGCTTTCAAACCATAGACCCCTTGCACACCGTTTTAGTACTATGCATACATATATTTGTTTTTTTATTCATCTTCCTGATTGTATAAAATTGCATTCTTTTTATAATACAGCACCACATGTTAGTGTGTTTTAAATCTGTAATTCTGAACATTTTGCTAGTAAAATGAAACAAGACTTATGAACCAATAATGACAAAACTATCCATTTCAGGACATTGCAGCCATAAAAGGCAATTCAGACATCTGTTATTGTAATCCACCAATATCAGTCAATATGCACAATCTCTGCAGAAGTAAAAGTCATCTGAATAATTCCACATTAAAGAGATATGTAATTAATGAAGAGGTTGCTACTGGCAACAAGTTTCCATTTCAGTATTTCATCTACAAATTCAGTGCCTGCTGCACTTGAAGAATAAATTGCCTATGTTACATTAAAAAATAATTGGGAAGCTGCAATAGGGAATGTCTGACAAACTGTTCATATTTACTAGGCATTTTCTGAAAAGAAGGACATACCCAGGAGTGCAGTACTCCATCCTTTATTAAAGTACACCATAATATCAGCAATCCATCTACCTGTTGTGGGGGTAGAACCCACAGCCTTTTGTACCTGTGGGAAGTATGCTACCGGTAGTACTACTAACACTGCTTTCAAATTTTATAGCACAAACACTGATGGCCATTTGCTAAACAAAACAGTTGCATGTTGAAAACAGACTTAGTAAGAGTAACAGTAAACTTGTCTTCCCTTGAAGCTCACAATTCCTTAAAAATGCATTGAAACTCGCAATTCCTTGAAAATGGACTGAAATCCACTCACATTCTTTGAAAAGGCACCCCTGATGAGCAGTTTGGTAGTAGGTTGAGAGAATTCAGGCTATTGTCTCCTGTAACCAAGATACAGAGATTGGGCTTGAGCAAATTAATTAACTAACCTGTTAACCCTAGCTAGAGCATTACATACATACACTCACACACTTACCTACCTATCGGAGGAACACTTGTCTCTTGCATTTAGCAGTTTCAAATCACTTGTCTCTCATAGCGTAACAGTAGCAGTTCCAAATCTCTCAAGGCAGCCAAGCTTAGTCAAATACATGTGAAAGCAGCAGGAAGCTCCAATGTTTGATGGAGACTGTATCCTGAAAGATGCATATACTGATAAAAAAGGAATGTAATTTTTATTAATTGTTTAATTGAAATTAAATGTTGTGGCAGCCCCACGGCCAGCAGGACCTAGGCAACTGCCTAGGTCACCTAATGCTGGAACTGGTTCTGTCCTCTGATATTTATACGTATCAACTCCAAGATCACACTACAGATGGAAAAGGAGATTCCATTATTGCCACTTTGAAGCAATTTCAAGCCAACACAGTTCGATCTTTGATCACCTGCACTGTCTTAATTGTCCATCAATGAAAGTGACCTTCAATAGAAAAATATGATTCCATATATATATATATATATATATATATATATATATATATATGTGTGTGTGTGTGTGTGTGTTTGTGGAGAGAGAGAGAGAATGAGAACAAAAGAGAAAGAGAGATAATAGGAAATAGAAATAGATAGAGATAGAGAGAGAAAGAGAGAGAGAGAGAGAGAGAGAGAGATAGGGGGAGATTGATGGAGATAGAGAGAAACAGAGAGAGAAAGAGAAGAACTACCAAAAGAATACAGCTTGTAAGTGAATGATCCAAATTTTGGAAAGGGAATGTTTTGACATCAAGCAATAAATATCAGTTCCACTTCTTTTCTCTGTTAAAGATTGAATGAAATAATTTATGTGTTTGAAACCTTCAGTACTAAACGGAAAATGCCAATTTCACTGTACTATGGAATGTGTATAAAAATGCACATTTCATTTTAGAGACTAGATGTTGCAAGATGGTTCCTTATAAAATAATTTTGGAACCACATTAGTATTATTAATGCTATACTAGCATTTTACACTAATTATCAGTGGTTGAGTAAAATATTAAAGTTACCATAACAGTTATAATATTATTAAACATAAAATACAATATGCAGATTATTCTACCCTAACATGCATTAAATAGCCTCATACATCTTCAGATAATTACTCAAGAGGCATTTAATTCTGTTGGTTGGGAGTTGGCATAATGGTTATGGTGCTTACTTCAAACATGATATACAGGGTTTGATTTCCACCAAATGAAACTAGCTAGGCTTAAAATGGCCCACATTGGCAACTAGGCTTTCACTTACCTATGAAAGTTGCTGCAGAAAAATCACCTGCTACTAAATCCCTCCAAAAAACTAAATTACTTCTGTGTTTTTTTCCAAAATCCAGTTTCCATGGAAAAAAAACAACTTTAAAATGTCTTCCTTAAATAATACCATGGCATGACAATCAATGACAATCTTACATTTGATTTACATCTCCACAACAGCATCAATAAAACCCATCAAAAACTAGATAGCCTACACAGAGTAAAGACATTCTTTACAAACTCTGCCAAGGTAACTTTAGCTACCAATACCATCTTCTCCTATACAGTGCCCCTATCACAATCAAGCTACACATTTCACTTTGTTCTAAACTTGAGCAATGCTACAACAAAGTTGCAAGATTTAGATTTATTTGCAAAAAACCTTACCAGCCCCACCACTATTTAGAACTAAAATCACTTACTTGGCTCATACTTCCTCACCACCTATCTTATATCCATCTGATCTTAAACCACAACATCATCTATATCCCATTTGCCTGTCTAGCAATTAGACCCATACTCTAGTACTATCTACCAAACCACCCCCTTCAGCGAAATGATAAACAACTGCTTACTATCTATAAACCACAAAGAGCTGCTGGGGTTAGTCTCTATTCCAGTAACATTGCTAGAACTTAGAACAAAATGCCTATATCAGTCAGGGTTATTTCACACCTTCATCTTTTCAAGCCATTACTAAAAGACCTCTTCCCTGCCTCCTGGCATTGTCCCTGATCTTCATCTTGGACATCACTTCTCCTAACATCATTCACCACATTTCTTATGCCTCCCTTTAAAGCACCAAATTACTTAACCTGCTTATCACCTTCTAATACTTCACTTTAACGTAGTACTTAAACTGGTATACCTATTTCTAATTCACACAACCAAATTACTCTCTATTAACACTTAAAATGGCTTATCCTCCTAATATCTCATGCTATATATTTCTTAAATTACTCCTACTTATTTCATACACCACTTTTCTATCTGTAAATTCTCCATATAATGCTTATATATTAAGGCCTGTGAATACAATCAATACAAATTTTATTAGACTGACTACTATGCTATATATTCAATTATACTACATTATAAAATTTGTCATTTTAAATATTGATTGCTTTAAATTGTTACATTGGTGCTTTTCTCCCTAGTTCAGGTAGTTTTTCCTTGTGTTATGGTAGTATTCTGTGATACTATGGCAAACTCGATCTGAGGGCTAGAGGGAGGTAGCAAGGCATTATGGGTAGGGGAGGAGCTTGGAGCTCAGATCTTTTGCTAGAAAAGCTGCCGGCTCAGATCCGAATCGGATCCGATACCCACAGGTTGCTGACAAATGAAGTTACCTACTCAGATGGAACGTTATGGTGAGTACATAACTTCTTTTTTCAAGTGTAGTTGGTCTTCATCAATCAAGGAATTCAGGTAATTGTGAATTGAACAAAAAAAATGTGAGGAAAAGTAGGCATCCTGCAAAGTATACTTCAGCAATTCAAAAAACTGGATTACTTACCTGATTTTAGATTGCAATTAGATTGGTAAAATTAGTTAATGCAAAAGGTAATTATTTAATAAAAGGCATTCAGTTAAATTTATATATTGTACCAGTGACAGTCCATAATTTTGAGCTAAAACAGTTATATTGCCTGAGGTAAACATTTATTATTTATTGACATCTGTTTAGGGGAAACACTAACTGGGCATAGGTGCACGTTTCCAGTGGCGGCATAGCCTTGCTACCTCCCTCTAGCCCTCAGATCGAGTTTGCCATAGTATCACAGAATACTACCATAACACAAGGAAAAACTACCTGAACATCCTAACCTGATGTCATCTGGGAAGAGAAATACAGTGATCCTCCAAGGACGAACTACAGGTCAGAGGGACGGAGGGAGGGTTGGTTGCTGACAAATGAAGTTACCTACTCAGATGGAACATTATGGTGAGTACATAACTTCTTTATCTGAAGTAGTTAACTTCATTTGATCAGCAACCTGTGGGACAGAGTCTCCAGCTACCAACAACTTGGGAGGTCCTTATGGAAGGATATTCTGGAGCACTGCAGAGCCAAAGGATGCCCTTCCTCTGGAAATCAGATCCAATTTATAATGTGTAATGAAAGTATGAAAAGAAGCCCAAGTAGCTGCTGAACAAATGTCATCCAAAGGGACCCTCAACCAGAAGGCCGCAGAAGTAGCCACAGAACGGGTAGAATGTGCCCGAACCCACATGGGCTCAGGTCGACCAGAGCTTCTGTATGCGAGAAGAATGCATTGAGAAATCCAGCTGGCTAAGGTTACCTTTGTCACTGGTTTACCCAAACAGGACTTACCAAATGAGACAAAAAGCTGTTCTGATTTTCGAAAAACAGCCATTCTGTGTAAGTAAAATCGTAACTGTCAATGTACATCCAGGCAATGAAGTCTATACTCTCCTTTGTTGTGATAATTAGGAAAGAAGACAGGCAGGTTGATGAATTGGTTAATGTTGGCTTCAGAAGCCACTTTAGGCAGAAAAGAGGGGTTAGTCCTGAGGGAAACTGTGTCTTTATGAAAAATGATGTATGGGGGCTTACTACAAAGAGCCTGAAGCTCCGATATCCTTCTAGCTGAGGTAATAGCAATCAGGAAGGCAGTTTTCCAAAATACATACTTCAAGTCGACCAAAGCTGCGGGCTCAAAAGGGGGACCAGTCAGAGCCTGGAGAACTAGGGTTAAATCCCATGGAGAAACTGCTTCCTTAACAGGGGGTCTCAAAAGAAAGGTACCTTTCAGAAAGGTCTTGCAAATCTTAGAGGATGCTATGGGGCCAAATTTCTTTCCAACATGAAAGTGGGAAATTGCTGCCAGTTGAACTTTAACAGTTGAAGAACTAGCCCCCTGATGAAAGATTTGGGATACAAAATCGAGGACTGCTGGAATAGGAGCTGTAAAAGGATCCAAATTCCTATGCTCTGCCCAGATAGAAAAACGTTTCCATTTACTCTTGTAGACTTTCCTGGTAGAAGGCTTATGAGCGGCCAATAGGATAGCTATAACTGAGGATGAGATACTGGGAGTCCTAGCCATTAAGTAAACTGGATCAACCAAACCGAGAGCTTGAGGTTGTCCAGGTCGGGGGTCCTCAATCCCAAGGGATGAGAAATCAGATCCGGAAGGGGATCTAAGATTCAGGGAGGATGCACTAGATGAGACCGTAGGCATGGGAACCAGGTTTGCTGAGGACAGAATGGGGCTATGAGGATAACTCTGCTCCCCAAATGACGAGCTTTCTGCAAGAATTTTGTCATCAACGGAAGAGGAGGATAAGCATAAAGAAGACCGGATGGTCAAGCATGAACCAGAGGGTCTCTGGGGTTTTCCCCTGGTGGGGGAATCAGAACTAAAAACTCGCTGCACTTTGCGTTCGAAGGTGACGCGAACAGATCGCAGCAAGGTTGACCGCATCTGAGGAAGATCTGTTTCGCTACTAATGGGTTCAGAGACCACTCGTAGGGTGAGAGGATAGTTCGACTCAGCTTGTCCGCTAGAATGTTTGACCAACCCGGTATGTGCATTGCTATGAGAAAGCAGTTGGTGGATATCGCCCATTCCCACACTCTCATGTCCTCTCGGCAAAGTGGGTAAGATCTGGTTCCCCCTTGCTTGTTGATGTACCAGACCACTGACATGTTGTCTGTCTGAATTGCAATAGTCCCTAGAGGAAGAAGGGCATGGAGAGCCTGCAACGCTAGAAGCACCGCCCTCATCTCCAGAACATTGATATGCAAAAAGGTCTCTGTGTGAGTCCTCGTGCCTTGGACGGTTCTGCCCATGCAATGCCCCTCTCACCCGAGGTGAGACGTGTCCATGGTCACTGTGACTTGGGGTGGGGACATGGAGAAGGGGCGCCCTTTCCAGAGGTGCTTGGAATGGAGCCACCAAAGTAGAGATTCCCTGCAAAGCCTGCTGAGAGGAATAGGGGCAGACAAGGGATGTAGTAGAATGGACCACTGGACCTGTAAGGTCCATTGGAGAATCCTCATATTCAGATGTGCGAGCGGTGACAGGTTGATGGCCACTGCCATGGACCCCAGAGTCCTCAGGACTAACTCCACTGGAGGGGCCGAGGACTGAAGAAGAGCCAAAATGTGGAGGTTTAGATTGCGGAGTCTGTCCGACGTCAGAAAGACTTTGGACTGAATTGTGTCTATCCTGGCCCCTATGAAATCCAAGATCTGAGTAGCCTGAAGGGAGGATTTCTTGTGGTTGATCATGATCCCTAGATAGCGGGCGAGATGTAGGAAATAGTCTCTCGCTGAACATAGTTGATGCCTGGAGGGGGCGGCTAGGAGCCAGTCATCCAGGTAAGGAAAGACCTGTATTCCCTAAAGCCTCAGGTGGGCCTCTACAACTGCCATGACCTTGGTGAACACCCTGGGGGCTGTGGTGAGACTGAAGGGTAGGACCCTGAACTGATAATGGCTGGCTCCCAGCTGAAAGTGGAGAAACCTCCTGGATCGCCTGTCCATTAGAATGTGGTAGTACACATCCTTGAGGTCTATGGAGCACATCCAGCCATTCTCCTGTAACAGTGGGAGAATGGACTGAATGGTGACCATCCGGGACTTCTCTTTGGCAACTGACAGGTTCAGAGTGGACAGGTCAAGAATTGGCCATAAGTCCCCCGTCTTTTTTTGGCACCAAAAAGAACCTGGAGTAAAAGCCTGATCCAGATTGATCGGGGGGATGTGCTGGATGGCTCTTTTTCTTAGTAGCTTTTTTATTTTGAAGGCTGCTACCTCCCTCTGATTGGGTGGTACATCGGGGAGGCGCCCCGACCGGGGAAGAGAACTTAGGAATGGAATTGAGTAACCTCCGGATATGATCCAGAGCACCCAGCGATCTGTCGTAATGGACTCCCAATGTGCTAGATGCTCCAAGAAGCACCCCCCGACTGCCTCCAGAGAGGAGCAGTCGGGCAACCCCTCAGGGTATGCTGTGCGGGTCGATCAGAAAAGGGTTCCCTCGACCTGAAATTCTTTGGCCCTCCTCTGCCCCTGGGCCGGTATCCACCCTGTCCTCCTCTGCCTCTGAAGGACGAGGGATCTGCAGCAAAATGGGATTGTTGGGATTTCCAGAACCACATCTTCTTCTGTCCTCTTTGGTTCCTTGAGAAGGACCTCTGAGGAGTTGAGAAGTGGATCCCGACAGCAGACAACGTTTTCCCATCCTTCTCACTCTGGAGTAGCGTATCACGGACGGTTTTGCCGAAAAGCGTAGAACCGTCAAAGGGGGCATTCGCAAAGGATGCCTTGAAGGGTTCCGCAAAGTCACAGAGACAGAGCCAGGCCTGTCATCGTAAGACAATGCCTGCTCCGCTGGCTCTAGCCGCTCCCTCCATGGCATGGGAGAGAAGCCGCATAGAGGTGTTTGTGATAGACTTAAGAGTGGCCATTCACACTGAGAAGGTCTATTTGTCCTCGGCCGACATGGGCTCTGGGGGTGACCCAGCATACTCTTTGATTAGGTCCCGCTGGAGTCGTATCACGTGTGCCATATAGTTCAGTGACCTTACCGAGAAGGTCGCTGAAGCGAACATCCGCTTTCCGAGGCAGTCCATCGTCTGAGACTCCTTGTCTGGAGGATGTACCGAGGAACTCTCCTGTGCTAATTCCTTCTTGGTGGCAGCCGCCACCACCATGGCATCTACCGGGGCACCTTTGCTCCAAACTGTCCTGTCTGTGGGGGGGGCTGAGAATCCTGTCCAGTCTCTTGGGTATTGGCTCCACAGTGTCTGGCTCCTTCCATGCCCTGGTAGTTATGAGGTCCACCAGGGGATCGGCGGGAGGGGACACCCAAGAGGTAGATGGGCCTGCGTTGAATGCCTCCAGAATGACAGACTCATCCGAGGAAGGCTTTTGGGCTGACCACCCCCCTCTAATACGAAGCATTTCCATAATGTCTCCAAATGAGACGTCCTCAGGGGGTGACCTGGGAGAACCTTCCCCTTCCTCCAAGTCCGTGTCTTCTGTGAGGGACTCAGGTGAGTCCAAGTGCCTCCTCTTGCACTTTCGTTTGTGAGGGACCTCCTCGGGGGGGCTGTCTGAGGAGGGCTCACCAACAATGTCCTGTTCCTCTACGGGAACCATCTGGGAAGTAGGCGCAGGCTGTCCCTGGGGTTGGATGATGGAAGACAGGCCCATCTGAGAGGGAATGGTGGGTGGATCCATAGCAAAAGCCTGGGGCCTCGAATCCCTCGAAAGGACCCTCTCCATGATGTCGAATGCCGAGGGTGAGCTGCTCTCCCTGGGATCCGAAAGCAGCCCCCTTGGATCTGGCGCATGGATCGGTGCTGGAGATGACCCGATCAGATCCAAAAGGGCAGTGCAATCCAAGCTCAATGGAGCTGAAGGCACACTGACCCCTCCGGATCCGATGCTCATCTCACGGCCCAGAGAGCTCGGATCTGAAAATGGATCCGACAAACCCGAAGGTACAGTCAGCGCCGACACCACCCCGGCTCTGAAGCTACTCGGATCTGACAGCTCCGAACCCTGGTAGTGGGTCGGAGAAGGAGCAATGGGGGCAAAAAAATGGGGTCAAGCTCCCCCCGGAGGGGGAGGGTAGGCAAGAGCACTCCCATCTGCAGCTGGGCCTGAAGAAATTGACGCATCATCTGGTCCATGTCTGCGTCGGATAAACTTCTTGTTGACCTGGATGAGGCTGCCGAGGCTGGCCAGGAAGGCCACCTGGACGACCTCGAAGGTGACCAGGTCTCCTCCTCCGGCTCCGGGGAGGAACGTGGAGAATGAAGCCTGGAGGGGGAAGACCCGGAGACCTTAAGGGGGAAGGCGAGCTGCTTAGACGGCGGGGCCGAGGGAGCTGAATTGACCCGCCTCTTGTGGCTACGATGCCTGTCCCTATCATGCTCCTTGTCTTTCCTATCCTTTTTCCCGGAGTCCCTTTCCTCCTGAGCTGGAGAGGGAGTTTGAATCCCAGCCAGGGGAGTGGGAATGATAGGTGGAGCAGCCACAGCTGCGGCTGGTGCCACAGAGGGGGAGGAGGACAAAGCTGAATCCAGGGGCAAAAGGCCCGCAAGGACTAGCTTAGTCTGCCTATCCCTCAAAGCCCTGGGGTTGAAGGCTGCACAGATGCAGCCTGATGAAAGATGGTCCATACCCAGGCAAATAACGCACCGAGTGTGGCCATCCGCTGGGGACAGCTTATGGCCAGACTCGGAGCATTTAGAAAAAATTGCTTTTGGGCCTTCAGACATTTTGAAAAGAACAGGCCCACACGCACACACCTTCACACACAGACAGAAGGGGGGAGGGAAATTAAAATCTACACTAAACTAACAATAAAACTACCCAAATAGATTAAGGGAGAAAGGGGTACCACACACACTAAGATTACAGAGGTTTTAAAGGGAAAAAAGGTTTAAATATTCTACTTCGACTCACAAACCAAACGCTAGGAGCTCATTCTCAGATGCTTCAAGAAGCTGCGGCAAATGAGATCTGGGGGGCTAGAGGGAGGTCGCAGGGCATTATGGGTAGGGGGAGGAGCTTGGAGCTCGGATCTTTTGCTAGGAAAGCTGCCGTCTCGGATCAGAATCGGATCCGATACCCACAGGTTGCTGATCAAATGAAGTTAACTACTTCAGATGATCTGTTGAATATAATGTCTTCAGTTTTTCTGTTCTTGGTCAGATCTAAGCCCAAGATAGCTTCCCCCATAAACAGTGTTACAGTATTTCTAAAGCTATATGTTATTGGTGTTACAATATTTCTAAAGTTAAACAAGATCTATTTTATCTGCTTAATAGTCTTGTAAGTAGGTTACATGGACAATGCTGCTGTTTTTATTTTAAAATATTCTTATTTCATAATTTTGTCTTTCACTGAAAAATGAAGATTATACTTGTAGATGACTTTGTTATTTTCTAGTATGCAGTCAGTCAACCAGTCAGTTGTTCAGTCCATAAATGGTTTTGCTGGAAAAAAAAGTGGGACAGCATTTTATACATTAAAGAAATATACATACAGAATAAATTATGTATACAAGTCTAAATAGCTTACAAATGCAATAAGCATTTGGAATGTTTGTATGTGTGTGTGTGTGTGTGTGTGTGTGTGTGTGTGTGTGTGTATGTGTATAACATTAACATTACTGTTTTTTTTTTTTGCATAATTTAAATGCAGTCTTCTTATTCTTCTGGCTTTTCCTGGTTAGGGGTCGCCACATTGGATCACCTGTCCGCTCATGATTGGCAATGGAGTTTTATGGTGTTGAGTTGCCAGCTCAGCACCCAACCTTCCACAGAAGGCACACACACATGCACTCACACCTAGGGCTAATTTAGAGTGTCCAATCCACCTACAGCATGTCTTTGGGATGTGGGAGGAAATCGGAGCACCTGGAGGAAACCCACACGACCACAGGGAGGACATGCAGACTCCGCACAGAAGGCACCCCAGCTGAGAATCGAACTGGAGAACCTCTTGCTGTGAGGCAGCAATGCTGACCGCTGCACCACTGCGGCTGCCCCTGTAATTGAAATACGGTAAGTTGTAATAAAGATTAGGAGACATGCCTAACTAATGCTGCTTCACTGGCATGGGCAAGAGTGTAGCTCAATGTATAAACCTTGGTGTATATATTATTTTTTGTCTGCTGAGCGTTTTGTCCCCCACAAGAGTACTGAGTATGTCACATTCAAGCACGAAAATTTAATAAAAAGGTGACAAGCCATGCAGTGAAAATGGCAACAATGTTCAAATAAAAGTAGGCTTATTATATTACTGAATATATAATTAAAGGCTACAGGTGTAGACATGCTGGTATATGTGTTATACCTTTAATTACATAGTTAAAACATGTACCATATATCAAGTGACAGCTTTGTTGGAGGACTAAGGTGAGGAGTTGTATCTGGGGACATGGACATAAAGATCAGAAATGTCTGACTGAACCCTGGCATTCAGTTGTATTTCCTATACCTGCCATTTTAGCAGTTTAATCTCCTGACAGATTATGTGTGACAGAAAATAATCATGGCAATTGAATTCTAATACATCACAACAACTTAGTCTTCGATAAAATTCTACATATTCATTTTTATTATGAATTATATTCCCAAGTATTATACAACTGTTATCACAAGATGATGTGTAAAGAAAGTATTCAACTTACTGTTTTAAAAAGTAATGTGGATACGGCCTTCTGATATCTAGGATACAGCAATAACTATGATTAGTACATATTTCTAAATGAAAAAAGAAACAAGATAGCATAAAAATATAACGTGGTAAGTGCAGGTAATTCAAATTATCAGTGTATTTTTTGTAATCTTACTTTTGAAGCAGATTATGACAGCCACTTCTAATACAGCTAAAACAGCAATACTTCCCAACAGGATACACAAGATCATAGAGCTGCATGGCAGACCTAAAGGCAGACAGAAACAATAAATCAGCAATATCACGAACATAGTAAAGTCTCATAAATTGTTTTATGTAAAAAAACAGTAACTTATTGAATAGTAGATCTGCAAGACAAACTAAGCTAGAAAGCCAATATAATTAAACTTTTGGACTGACTGATAGTACTATAGTCAACAAATTATAAATTGTGAATATTTTACAAAAACAAATTAAAGTTTATGAAGAGCATATAATATGAATAAAGAAGCTGCTGTTAAGGTAAAGACAATTTCATCCACTGATTGTGCCCCGTGTTCTGCCACGTGTACCAGTTGCACTTAATTATTATCTTGCTGTTTCTTATTTGTGACTGGTTTCTTCATGTCTGCTTCAATATTTTGTTGAATTTAGGTACTTCAGAAAGTCTATTCCATGCACTTGATTTTAAATATGCTTCCACACATAATCCCTGAACTTTCCTGTATCTATCTATCTTCCACAGGCTGCCTTCATTCTTCAATAACTCCTCCCGCTTTGAAAATAACTATGCTTTTTTTTCAGTTACCTTTAAATACTGAAATGTTACTGTCATGTTTCTTCTTCCACCCTTTATTCCAGGACATCCATATTAAAATATATGTGTGTGTGTGTGTGTGTGTGTGTGTGTGTGTGTGTGTGTGTGTGTGTGTATGTATATATATATATATATATATATATATATATTTTTTTTTTTTTTTTTTTTTTGCCATGTCTTAATAAGTCTTCATCCATAGGCCCAATACCATTCTACATTTCTACATAGCCACTATTTTAACACCATCCTTGCGACAGTAGAAGCTTCATAAGTGATTGCAGTACTCATAGTCTGGAAAAAAAGAAATGCCCCATTTTCCCCTGATGGCACACTGTCTTAAGGATCTGATATCCTCATCCATACTTTCTTTGCTGCCTTTTCATACTGACTGCTCTCTTCAAGATTGAAAGATATAATTATACCAGCATTTACTTCTGTTGTGATGGCTGTGATTACCACACTTACTGTATATTTGTAACCCTGAATATTTTTTTGTCTATGAATATTACATATTTTCACTGAAGCTCAAATATAACAATTGTTCTAATGTTGCTAAGTCTATTTCTGTCCTGTGTGATCCTTATTTTGCACTGACACAACTATAGATGTTTGTAAAACCTGTATATAGAAACATGTCTCTATAACTCTTCAATGATACACTGATAGAGACATTGATGAGTATGGGGCCCATAACCGAATTCTATGATGCACTGCTTATTATTTTTCCAGCTTTAGTGTGGATCCCTTATGTTGTTTTTCTTTTGGCTTTTCCCAGTTAGGGGTCACCACAGCGGAACTTCAGTTTGCTAATGATTGGCAGTTGATTTTTACGGTGCTGAGGTACCAGCCCAACGCCCAACCTTCAACGAAGGCATGCCCATTCATGCATGTCTTTCAAACTCCACTCGACCATGGGGAGAACATGCAGACTCCACAAAGAAGGCACTCCCGCTGAGAATCGAACGGGAGACCCTCTTGCTGTGAGGCAACAATGCTACCAACTACAAATTTAAAAGTGGGATGTAGTAACCACAATACCTTCTGATGAATCCTTGAATCATGACATGGGTAGTGTTAGTACAAACAAAGTTTCACCTTTTCAATGTTCAACGTAAAACACTTGAAATAATCAACAGTTAAAGATGGTGTCAGTCCCAAGCATATCAATAAGTATTCTGGAGACAAATCAGCAACTATTCTGGGGACAAATCAATAAATTTTCTGGGATCTGTGCCCGAACAGAAAATGTCCATTTATTTATTCAGCCACATTTTCTTAAGGAATCATATTACACTTTAACTGCAGCCAATGGCCTTATGAAGACAAAACCCATTTTCACAATACCCTGAGTTTTAAACTAAAATATTCTCAACTTCTGTTAAACAAATTATTAGAATTTCACATATCCTGTAGCTGATTTTCTACAGAGCAAATGCAGTAATTTGAACCATTTAATGGAAAACTGCACTCTAGAACTATAAAAATCTGCCTTTTTCAGTCTATCTTTGTTTCCTGACCTATTTTAACACCTAAAATCACTCTAAGTGCTTTATTTGTAATTTTAGTGTGTTTTCCACAACATGGCTACCAATGGGGCTTGATGTATCAATGTGATCTTGTTCTCCCTCAACCCTTTCTCTTTCCCATAATGCTTTGTATGACTCATGCCAGACATAAGGAAGTAACTTTGAATTCCCATGCCATTGACAGATAATGGGGTTTGGGAGGGTCACTGTTATTTTCTTTACATTCTGTAAAAGGACTGCTTCTTTTCTGTCTCTAATCACCCTCATTTATGTTTGGCTCAGACCTGGTTTTGCACTATACTTAGAAGTTATCCAGCTACAGCCAGAAAAGTAACTAAATTGCAGGCCTTTGTTAAAGGTTTTATTTTGTAGTCTAAGAGGAATTGATGCTGCAAGGGTCTCTCAGTGCAGTGACAGTTTTAACACCTCTGCAGTAGTCTGGGGGGTGGGGACTCTCAATTCCTTTTGAACTACAAAAAAAAACACTGCATACAAAGCATTAGGGAAAGAGAAAGGGTTGAGGGAGAACAAGATCATGTTGATACATCAAGTCCCATTGGTAGCTATGTCGTGGAAAATAGGCTAAAATTACAAATAAAGCAGAGTGAGTTTGAGGTGTTAAAATAGATCAGGAAACAAATATAGAGTGAAAAAATAGATTTTTTTTAGTTCTAGGGTGGAGTTTTCCTTAAAAGGCTGTACCAGCAGAATGAGATGTAGTAAGAATTTCATACATAAGTAGTTTCATATGTAGGGGTGATGGATTTAAATTGTGTACATGAGTCAGATTAAACAAAACGTATTTTTTAAATGTAGCTTCTTAGCATCACTTATCCACGGTGGTGGTGCTGTGGTAGCATTGTCGCCTCACAGTAAGACGCTGACCGGTTCGACTCTCAGATAGAGCGTCTTCTGCATGGAGACATGCGTGAATGGGCGTACCTTCGTTGAAGGTTGTGCGTTAGGGCTGGCAACTCAGCACGTAAAAATCAACTGCCAATCATTAGCGGACCGGCGTTCCACTGTGGCGACCCCTAACCGGGAAAAGCCAAAAGACACAACAACAACAACAACTTCTTAATATCATACAAAATGGCCTTCTCCAGTTCTTATACTAAACAAACGTCATTCCAGACTCAGTTTAGCACTAGCTACCATATTTGTATGTTAAAACAAGGGAAGAAACATACTTGTCAACCTCTTAGCACAGGAATTCTGGACAAAGCCAAAAATAATGCTAGGCTCAAAGGTAGAAAATCAGGGACAGATTTTTAACAATTGCTCTTATAAACTTAGAAAGTTGGCAAAATGATAGGCTACATTAGTGTGCATTTTCCAAAAGATACAAAATCTAAAATTCAAATGTCTTGTTATTATTTAGTGGCTTCAGTACTCAATGGATTTGCCAGAAAACCACAAATTTTATGAGGAACAGACCAGAAATCTGAGGCAAAAATTTGGACATTTCAGAGGTATGTCAGAAATGTAGTACATTTAAATTCATGTTTCTCTTTTTGCTTGAGTTTTACTGGGTGAAACCAAAACTTCCCTTCCTCTTGGAGTGATTTTCTAGTAATATCTGGGGCTTAAACTCCCTATCATTAGACTTCCAAGCATGAACTTCTTACATCATAATAAGTTTATCTATCAATCAAAGTATTTTGCTTTTGGTCAGCAAAAGCAAGCCAAATCATATGACTGATACTGACTGTTAAACTTCCATTTACAGCATCTTCTTACAAGAAAGATTGGGTGTTAGATGTTTTACATTTTACTGTTTTACTTAAATTAATTTGCAGACCAGTTAAACAGTTTCCTGCAGTCTGTATCTGGCCTATGGGCCATGTGTTTGACACCCCTGATTAGAATATACTTAATGGTAGAAGGTATTCATAAAACCACAAAGAGATTTTTGAATCTTAAGAAAGATACATGATACAACAAATGGTGTAATTATATGCTAGGGCAGTGAATGAGCAATTGTGCCTTACTGTGCTGATGAAGAAGATGCACAAAAATGAGTGATTTTAAATAATGCAAACCACAGCTGACATAACATTTCAGACTAAATGGTGTTTTACTGTAATCCCTGCCTCAGAAAGAGTCAATTACTTATTAAAAGCTGCATTTCTAGAATAAATTTAACTTTGTAGAAGCAGGTGCTCACTTTATATACCAAGTTACAATATTACAGTTTAATATCATCTATTGTCCCTTAGTGATATATGTACATTAATAGTATTTAAGTCCTAGAACTACCTAAGAGTATGTCTTAAACAGATTAAATATGGGGTGAATCTCTGACAGTCTTCAGTCTCACTAAGAAAACTTACTTTTGACTGTTAACTTCAGTATCTCAGAAAATGTCTATTTCGACGTGCAGAAGCACTATACAATTTCCTGTAAAGAAGTATTACTGCTAACTGTAGTCAGAAATACACTGCAGATGGTAATGCTAAACATTTATGAGCATCGCATATCTGCTTGTGAAAGTGAAGACCGGGAACTCTTTAGTACTTAATTATTTTTATGTTCCAAGTGCATAAGCTATATCAGACATTTAATATTAAATTGGAAAAGACCATTCAACTCTAAAAATGATTTTATTTCAGTGTTCTTAAGAACTAACAATATTAAGAAGCATAAAACAGGTTTTCTCCTCTGAAAGAAGTGGTAGTTAATATGAAAGACAGATGGCTCACTATAAATGAGAAAGTGTGCTTAGTGATTACACTTTTTCATTCTTAGCTATGTTATTAAAGTACAGGAGAGCAAGCAAGTGTATATTTGCTATATGTTTTACAAAATACAGTTATTGCTCTTGAGGATGAATTATTCTTTTGAAGTAAGCACCAAGCTGATAATGTCCTATGTATTGCAATATATCCATCGTTTGTATCAAGTAGTATTATTAGATACTGCAGAATCATTTTCTATTATTTTAAAGATGACAGATAAAATGCACAGAATAAAATAACAAACAGAAAACATCATATTGTTTAAAATGTGTAACTCAGACATCCTTCTTGGAAAAATGTAATGATTTCATGTTTAATTGTAAATGGATCCATTTAGTAATGTTTTCAAGAAAGTACAACAGATCTAGTACTATAAGAGATATAATAGATTTTCATATGCATGTTATGTTTAATGTAATAAAAAAACTGCACTGCAAGAGAAATAATAGATTTTCATATGCGTGTTAAGTTTAATATAAGAAAAAGCTGCACTGCAGGAGAACTAATAGATTCATGTGCACATTATGTTTAATGTAATAAAAATTGCACTGTAAGAGAAATTATAGATTTGTATATGCATGTTATGTTTAATGTAATAAAAAACTGTACTGTAAGAAAAATAATAGAGTTTAATATGTTATATTTAATGTACTAAAAACTGTACTGCAAGAGAAATAATATATTTTCATATGCATGTTATATTTAATGTAATAAAAAATGCACTGCAAGATAAATAATTGATTTTCATGTGCACATTATGTTTAATGTAATAAAAATTGCACTGTAAGAGAAATTATAGATTTTTATATGCATGTTATGTTTGATGTCATAACAAACTGCACTGCAAGAGAAATAATATATTTTCATATGCATGTTATATAGTCTACACTTATTCCTAGCCTTTAGTTAGATATTGGTATATCTGTTCATTACTGTCCTTCATATTGTATGTATAGCTAATGTTTGCTGCAGTATGTGTTATTTGCTATTGTATGTATATTCAATTGTTCTTCATCTACTCTGCTACTTATTTATTGTTCTGTGGAGCCTTTCTCCCCGGGCCTCCACTGAAAAAGGACCTGTGTCCAGATGGACTTTCCCGGAAAACAAATGTAAATAAATAATAAATATTGTGTATAATGTCATAAAAAACTGCACTGCAAGTGAAATAATAGATTTTCATATGCATGTTATGTTTAATGTAATAAAAAACTGTGCTGCAAGAGAAATAATAGATTTTTCATATACATGTTATATTTAATATAATAAAAAAACTGCACTGGAAGTGAAATAACAGATTTTCATATGCATGTTATGTTTAATGTAATAAAAAAACAGTTGCACTGAAGAACATGCACACAAGCAAACACACCCATACACAAAATAAATAAATATTAAATAAATAATGTGTTCCCAGAAGAAACTTTGTTTATGGATCAATATCTATAACCTATATTGTACAACATGTTCATATAAAGAATTGTCAAGTAGTAATAAGAAGAATCTCTGTGTTCAATGACCAAGAATCTTCCATTATGGAATTTATTGGACTTCTGTGTTTAAAGAGATATCTTGAAAGGGACACTTTCAACCTAACATCTATTTTTTCTTCATATTTTTGCCATAAGTATTGATGGATCCTTTATTTCAGGTTAATTTACACAGTTGCAGGAAAAGTCAGCCAGAGACAACTTTGGCCACAAAGGGAAAGATGTCATCAGAAGTGCAGCTGACTTTTATAGTGCCCAGGACCATTCAACAAACTGGCACCTCAGATCTCCAGCTCTGAATTTGAAGAGCAGAAAAAAATGGTGTACTCAATCTAAAACCGGGTACATGCCCTTTCTCTGCCCCAGCTCTTCACTGGAAGAAATAAAGAAGGATCGGCTCCAATAGACTAGCCACAGCAGTCTAAAGCCAGATACACATCTCCTCCCTCACCCAGTTTTTCTTTGGTACAACAATAAAAAAGGTCTGCTTTATTACTCTGGCATTCTAAACCAGATACAACCCTCAGTACCCCAGTTCTTCAGTGGAAGAGCAAGAAAAAGTTCCTTTCCAATAGACTAGCCATGGCAGTCTAAAGCTAGAAACAAAAAAAATGTTTTCTTACTCGGGCTTGCCAAGCCAAATACACACCCCTCCCTATCCCAGCTTTTCAGTGGAGGAAACAAAAATGAATAAATAAATACAATAAGAATGAAAAAAAAATGAAAAATAACATTTGTTGCATTTTAAATTGTAGCAAACTGACTGCTACATTTGTATTAATTTGCTTTCTAGGACTATAGCTTATATCAGCATCTATATTACCCAATTGAATGTTTAGGTTAGCGAATACCTAAATGTTAACCTGCTAATATCAAAAAATTAAAACAGCAAATGGCCGATTTAATGTAGGGAATTAACTCCCTTGGCCACAAAAAAAACCCCATTTAAACCAAAATAAAGTGGGGGGTTGTGCCCCCACACCCCCTAACTAAATAAACCAACTCCGAGATTGCTCTACAGTGGGGAAAGGGGCAAAATCTGCATAACAGCCAAGGGAATTGTTTTCCTGCATTAAATCAGCCATTCACATTTTTTTGCTTTTGCTATTACCAGATCGACATTTAGGTATTCGCTAAGCTAAACGTTCGATCAGGTAATAGGGACCCTTATCCCATACAAAGAACTGATGCACTAAACTCGCTTTCTGTATTGGCATTCAGCAATGTTGATACAGAAAGAACAACACAAGAACTCCACTAGAGAATTGCACCTTCTAACACCTTGTGCTTTTAGCAGCTACCCCCTTTACCCTACCCTTTCTATGCCACTGGACCACATTACTGGCAAATGTGCATGCCTATGGATCACTGTTTTGTACTGCTGGTGCAGTTTGCAGTGGTTGTGTTCTCTGATGCCCCATGCATCACATTGTCACAGACAGAGCCAGATCATGGTCCAATATGGCTCTAGGCAGGGTAATGGACTGCCCCCACAACCATATCGTTATCCCATTAATTGACTGTCTCTCCTCAATTACCATAAAGCACACTTCAAACCTGTTAATGCACAAACTATTTCTTTCTTTACTTTTGCATTGATTATAGAGATTTGGATTTTTAATTTAAAAGTGTTATTTTAAGTTTTACACGAAGAACACTGATAGCCATTTGCAAAACAAAACAGTTTCACACTGAAAAAAAGACTTGCCATAATCAGCAGTAAACAACTCTTCCCTTGAAACTCACATTTACTGAAAATGTATTTGGCAATTCATTAAACTAGAAGACATGCTGGGACTCATAGTCAAACATCATATTGTGAAGCATTGATTAGAAGAGTGCAGGAATTCAAAAGACAAATGCGCAACACAACAGCTAACAGCTTAGCACAGTGCAGTGGATAAAGGTGTCCCTTTTTTGGGGCAGCTTAGTAGTAATGTCTGGTGAAGTGTTCATAATCACTCATTAGAAAAATGATGATTGAAGGAATCAGACTCTGCACTATAGAAGCAGCTCATAGCCTGACTCATCTGCACTAAGTACCATTCAAAGTGTTGTAGCCCAACACAGTGTATTTCATACTTATGTGCCTGCAAAACAAAGTTAATTAAAAATTTACTGTCCAGTTTATTCATAGTCATATAATAAGCATACTGTTGATAGTCAATAAAACTAGAAAAACAAGTATCATATCCAAAGAACATGGCTCATATGATAATGGTTATCTGACAATCTTCTTATCCTTAACCCCAAGAAGACCAAGCTCTTGCTCTTTCTCTCCTGCTCGCTTTCAAACCATAAATCCACATTTACTATAACATCCTCCAACAACACTATCATAAAACCTGAACCTCATACAAAACTGTTAGGCATCATTATTAATGATGAACTCAAATTCAACTTACACTTATTGCAAGGAATAAAAAAAACACACCAGAAACTTGGCCTGCTCTATCGCAACAAAAAATTTCTTATTCCAAATGCTTGACTCTCCCTAGCACAGTCCTTCCTGCTTCCACACTTCTCCATGCAGCCCCAATATTAATCAATATACAAGCTACTACCTTGAACAAACTGCAACAAACTTACCACAAAATTGCAAGATTCATTACTAACTCCCCCTACAACTCCCATCACTGCCTTGCCCTGAACACATTACAATGGCTTGAATTCCCTCAACTACTGCTTTCTCAATTTCAAGTTATACACTCCATTCTATACAGATCTTCTTCCTGTGCAGCTCTCGCTGCTTTTTTATCTACCTACTCCCCTTCTAGAACCCTCCGCACCTCTAACCAGCAACTTCTGAATGTAGATCATCCAAAGAAGAACATAGGCAAACTACTATACAATTGCTCAGTAGCCTAAGCTTGGAACAAAAACCAAAAAAGCACAAGAAGCCCCAATGGAAGGAACGTATCCAAAAAACGTGATGATGCCAAGTAGTAGTTGTAATGAAATTTAATAGATCCACAACACATAAACGCTGACAATAAACCAACTGCGTTTTCGTATTAACTTCTTCAGATAAAAAATAAGACCAGATAAAGACAGTTTAAATAATAGGCTGACATTGATGTTCTAGTCATTCATTGGTTCATACACAATTTGAAAATTATTACCACATTAAAATATCGTACAAGTATATGCATGTGTATATGTCTCATAGAAATGTACATAACAAAAGGCGCTTGCCAAAAACATTGTACAGATATCTTTCAAAAACATTCTGATTAAATATATAAAAATATATATATGTTTTAATGGTATTTAATAGTGTTTAATAAATATTTAAAAGGTTTTAAAATATTAATAAAAATATGTATAAATATGTATGTACAGTTTAATTGATCAGTTATATACAAGTAAATGTGAATGTATATCTGAAAAACAATTTTATATTCTAGAAAATCTAATTGATTGTATTACAACTTGGCTTGTCTCAGTTTTAACACTGGTTTAATGGAAATGGTATCATTTAATCCAGGGGGGGTGGTGACATCCAAAATAATTTGCCAAAAAAGCTCTCGATATTCTAAACGGGTCTCCCACATACCCCCTCTGGTATCCTTATCAACCACTTCCAAAACAAAAAAGGTGTATATAGCGTCCTGACAATTTTGTTTGTGACAAAATAATGCATTTTTTTGATTCTGTTTACTGATTTCATAATAGTGTTCGTAGATACGTGTTTTTAATTTCCTTTCAGTCTTTCCAACATAAAAGGAATAACATACCTTACAAACAGCAAGGTAAACTAATCCATGAGTATGACAATTTGCATAACAGTTACTTTGCAAAGTTCTATTTCTACTAGTTAATTCCAATTTTGACCCATTAAATAAATAACAACATTGGGAACAGGCCCCACATTTAAAGGTCCCTGTCCTGGTTCTACATTTATTTCTAAATTTGTTCTCAAACATGTTCTTGAAATTTAAGTCCCTTCTGTAGGTAAAAGTTAAAGGGGTATTCTTTAAAGATTCTAAATCAGTGTATTGTAAAAATCTATTCCATTCCCTACCTACTACACTTTTAATCACCCCTGAGTCACCATTGTAGTCAAGAACAAAGGTGTCCTGTCGGATGTTTGAAGTACTGGGTGGTTTGTTGGATAATATAGGATTGTCTTGTCCCAAAATAGGTGAAAATCTATCAGTTCTACCATTAATTACTTCTTGTTTAATTTCATTTAACAATGGTAATGGGTAACCCCTATCTAGAAACATATTACATACGTTGTCACATTCCAAAAGAAAATCCATTTCTTCAGAAGTCATCCAGCTAATTCTAACAAGTTGCCCTTTGACTAGATTTTTCTTTTGGAAAAAAGGGTGACCACTTTGAAAATGCGGTTAGGAATTAGAAAATGTAGGTTTACGATATACTCTGGAGGAAAATCTGTATTTTAATTTGGTAATGTTAACATCCAAAAAGTTGAAAGAATCATAATCTATTTGGTAAGTGAAGTCCAAGAAATTAGTAGTGTTTTTAATATAAGACAAAAATTCCAGAAATTTTTCTTCTATGACTAGAGTGTTGGGTATGTTGTTATTCCTTATGGGCTGTGGTTGCGTGGCATGCTGAGATTGTGGGCTATGTGTCATTTGGGTCATGTTGGGTGGTGGAGGATGCGTGTGTTTCTGCTTTGGAGGGCTCTGTTGCTTGGGCAGATTTTTATTGAGAGCCTCTGTGAATGTAGGTGTGTGTTTTGTGTTTCTATGTGTGTGTTTTGGTAGTGTAGGTTTTGAGGGACTATGTGATGAGTGTGGTGTGGTGCAAGTGTTTACCTTCTCCTCTTGACTGTCTAGTCCAGTCTTGGGTGAAGACAGCTTTGCTTCCAGTTTGACTATATAAGTGCATCTCTCACAGGTTGTAGTGTTGGGTGGTAGGAGGAGAGGGTTGTCTGTGTACATGCTGCATTGCCCAAAGACGCCCAGATTCATCAGGTAGACAGGAGAAAACACCGGGAGCTGACCCTTAGACATGCCTGGATAGGTGCTTATTAAGTACTAAAAGCTGTTTTCCTCTAGATAAGTGAGGAAAGTTGAGTGCTGTAGTAATTAGTAGCTTATTTACACTTACAACGAGTTCTGAACAAGTGCTGAGTTCAAAGAAACAGATTTGAGTGCTAAAACTAAGAAAACTGACTAGTTCTAAGGGAAAATTTGAAGAGCAGATTTTATGGTGCTAGGAATAGTTTAACCCTAACTAAGTGGCGATGCATAAAGTGTGTTTTTTTTTGTTTTGTTTTTTTAATAACAGTAGCAAATGATTTAAACAAATTAACCAATTAACCTATAAGAGCTAAAAACTGAGCTACATTTCAGCAGTCTTCGATCAGACAAGTTCTATCTGCAGACCCCTGCCACTAGTGTGCAGAGGAACCTTCTCCAAAAAAAGATGGCCTGGATTAGTGCTCAAATTATACAAACAAAGCTAGATTCAGCTGGTCTGAATCTAATCTATGCTACAGCAAACAAGGTGTACCAATTTCAGAAAGAGACAGTGGAAATAAGCAGGCACAATAAGCCTCTAACCAGAAACTTCCAGCTCAGAAGAACTTGCTATGTGTTTTAGTGACACAGTCAATGTGACTACTTTAGTGACTCAGCTGGTAAGTGAAGTGCTTCATAGGCTGCCCTTGTAAAGTGTACTGAGTTCAAATCCATTCAGAGCTGTCAGTGTGTTTTTTCATGACATTTCCATGATAGCATAAGTACAATCCTCAAACTCTTTAGATATCATAACTTGTTTCAGTTGATACATGTTCTTACTTTCTGTACCCCACCAACCCTGTGTGTTTTTTACATTTTTTATCAAGTACTTCAGTTTGATGTTTGTTCGAATGTCTCATAACCCCTTCTCCTCTTTCTTTTGCATCCCAGGATTTTTCACCATCTCCCCTTGTAGCATTGTGTCCATTATATATGCATTTCTGTGACCCTGCTACTTCCTGTACCGTCCTGCCTTAGGCATACTTCCCCTACTTCCTTCCACAACAAATGCCTCTGCATAGATGTATCCCTGAGTTATAACAACAGATATGCACACAAGTACTACCAACTACGCAAGTGGTTTTATTACTACTGTAGAAAATCAAGCGTGTTCAATATTTACCACAACTGCTACCATGAGTGGGTCCAATATAATTTTCCATACGCCTGTAGTGTGACCATGACCAGAAGCCACTCATCCTACATATTTTCATGACTGCGTGTATTGTTAATGAGCCTCAGGGCTCATCGAGCACAAATACTAAACATTGGTGAATGATGCAATCCATCTCAGGGTCTGTTTTTTTTTTGTGTGCATGAGTGTCTTTGATCACCTTATGATTTTCCATTGGATAACTGTTCAGCCCCTGTTAAGTTTTTCATGTTTCACAGTTTTGACATACCTTTCCTGACTTATAATTTTGAAATCTAAGTCAGAAAGTGATGTTATCATTGTTGTTTAGAAACCATTTTTAACATGATCTAAACAACATTTATCATTACCATTTGGGATTTGGGATTATGACAGAAGTTTATATTTAAAGAGCAAGAAAACTAGTTAAAATAATGCAGTTATGAGCTAATGCTGATATTTACTAGATGTATTAGCTGGCAATCAGAACATTCAATATTGTAATGTGTTACAATGTATAATTAATCACAGGTGCTACATAAAAGTATCCTATGATAGTAATAAATACCCTTGTTCAGATCTTTGCTAAACTGTAGTTTTCACAAAAAGAAACCAAATGTTATAGTTTCTGCATAATGCGATTAACTGTACAGGACTTGATATATGTATATTGTATTTCATCTTGATGTTAGGTAGCTAAGAAAATACTGAACATTTGAGAGAGGGTATAAACAGACATAATTATGATCTTGGACTGAACGTAGTTGGATTTCAGATTTTGTCATTTGAAAGCATACTACTTTATTGCCAGATATACTTACACATTTACAATAATGACTAATCTACAGGGTCCACAGTCCACAGTACAAAAAAGGGAGAGGAAAAGCATCTTTCAAGGGTAATGATTGTACCAGAAAGATTATAAAATTTGCATCTAGATAAAGCCTCATATCCTACACAATGTTTCTAGAAGTTCAAATTTATAATTTTATTACATAGTATAAATCCCAGGACTTTTGTAGCCTGCATATACTTCTCACATTAGGAGAAATCAAGGAATTCTGGCAATGCAGGTAATTAAGACAATGCAAGGCTATGAGCTAATAATGTGCTGTTTCCTGTAGTTTAAGGTTTGTGTCCCCAAGCATTCATTTACCTACTGAGTAACTCTGAGTAATTCACTTAAGCATTGTTGTGAGAAAATTGGACCAGACTTCTCAATGTTCTCTTGGGCCACATGCCTAACAACTGCCTATGAATCTATAGCTGAAATATTGCAGCTGATGTAAGTTTTTCATACTAAAAGTGAAGACTGTTATCATTTGCTACTATCCAGATCAGTGTTAATCTAAACCTGTCTCTATATAAGCATGTAAAAGAAGACTGAATATGTCCTGTGTTATTGAACATAATATATTTTGGATGTCACATTTGCTAAATTAATTTCCTGATGCACCTGTAATTAATGAGTGTACTGTGGACATAGAAAACGCATTTGAAATAGAATGTCAGCCACATTTGGACAATGTCTTCAAAGTAGTCTGGCATAATTTAAAGACAGTAAATTCAAAAGAATATAACACATATTTTCTGCGTGGAGACATGCGTGAATGGGCGTACCTTCGTTGAAGGTTGTGCGTCAGGGCTGGTAACTCAGCATGTAAAAATCAAGTACCAATCATTAGCGGACCGGTGTTCCGAAGACTCAACATAACACATATTTTTTGACATCATTTTATAGAAAATGGTTATTTACCCAACAACTTGCAAGGAAACTGGATGGTGTTGAGAAACTATCTGGCATAATTCCTTAGAGATAATTTTTTATTGTTCTTGTATTTATTGCAAATTTTGGATAATATTTACTATGTTAGCTTCTATTTCTCATTTTTGGACATTCATTTTAGCATTAGTTTTTTTTTTCATATTACGTATTAGCTAGTATAATTTAGAGATGAAGTATGTGTTTAACATGGAAGGGTAATAGAAGAAGAAGTTTCACATTTGAAACATCCCTGATATAGTTTAGACAAAATGGACCTAAGATGAGTTTAAACTTGAATAGATCCTCACGTAAGATGAAAAGCAAATTGCCTAATATAGAGAACCCACACAGTGTGAGTAGTAGTTGTTTCCTCAAAAAATAGGAAAGTAACCAGTGGCGTTCCATGAGTCTCAAAAACTGCAAAGGTTGATATTCTGCATTTACCTCTCTGACCTCCAAATTGTAAATTATGACATCTGGTTAAGCAAGTTAGCAGATAAACTGTAAACTGGGTGTCATCATTAAGTCCTTCTCTGACTCTCTGACTCTCCAGCAAGAGCTTACAGTAATAAATACATGTACACAAATAATGACCTAAAATTCAATGCTAAAATGTGCAATATTGTCACATTCAGTAGACTATGCTTCTCCAAAAGTTATAGCATAGACAAACTGCAAAATGAAAACATAGCTCCAGACCTTTGATCATCATGTTGCAACAGATGTCAGGAAATTCTTCTACCTAGTACAGATAATTACGAAATTAATATCATCCAGATTTAAAGAATTCATGGCTCCCTTGTACTCTTCATTGATTAGGCCAATCATTGAATACAATGCCCAATTTGAGATACACATCACTGAACATATCTAACGACTAGAAAGACACCAGAGGTTCCTTAAAGAACATCACTGGCTTAAAATCCCTAAGCTATTAGAAGAGACTAGAAGCACTGTCCCTTTACTCATACCTACAGACTTCTTAGGGTGATCTGTGCCATGCCTTTCATGCAATTAAGGACCTGACAGTCCAGGATCTCTTGTATCTCCATAAAGCAAATTTTCTACACTAATACTAGAACCGGCGATCTACAAAACAAACACAATAGAACAGCAGATTCCTCTCACAGCATCTTTTCCACCACTGAAACAGACTTCCATTATACATCAAATAGTGTAATACTTTATCCTCTTTCAAATAGGAACTAGATAAATGGATGGGTTTTCACAAATTCACCAATGGCTTGACTGACCTAACTGTCACTGAAAAGGGAGTAAGGGCTTAAGGGTGGCTATTGGCAAGACATAAATGACCACGAGAGCAAGTGACTTATATTTCCTATTATCTTATGAAAGAATCAGGAAAATAAAACTAAACGCACTGCAAATTCTGTCAATAGCACACCATTGTCTAGAATGGATAGATTAGAAGAATACTTGAGACTCATGAATCTGCAGTTATCAGGTTTTCAGATACCATACAAACAAGCCAAATTAGTGAGTTTTGAAAGGACTGATTCCTCTTCCTCATTGGTGACTAAGGGTTGGTTGTTTTTAGTTAATAGGTATGGGAAAATAACCCATGCAGGGGAGGTATGAGGAAAGAAGATGTAATGGCAAATAAACTATAACAATCATATTATTGAAGAAAAGCATGCAATAGTACTAAAATAAATATGAGTATCTTCAATATTCAACCAAGAAAATATATACATATATAACTATACAAAATCAAGATTTGTATGTTTGAAGTCCCTGAATTCCCTGTCCTTGTTATCCATAGGTTTAGAGATCTTAAAAGTGAAAGCTACCAGTTTGTAAATGGATTTGATTTGTGAGAGATACCAGGGAATACTGGCCCAATACTTGTAAGAACCAGGTTAAAGATATTTTGTTCTTCAGTGGGTTCTTTGACTATCTGGTTTAGAAAGGTGATATTTAGGTCTTAGAATTCTTGGGTATATTCTATATTTGTGGTATAGCTATCACAGTTTATTCAGGTGTAATTAAAGTCTTCCAGACAGATAGAGTTTGAATTTATCTGAAGTTTATGAAGTATATTTAAGAACTTACTATGATTTTCAGGGGACATATTGAAGACCCTAAACAGGCAATGAACTGGTAGTTTGTCCTATTTAGTGTGATTTAGATTCTGTTTGTATTTGGAACAGAAGGTTAAAGTATTTATTTTACAAAAACGTGAACTGAAAACCAATGAGAGCGGTAGAAACCAGGTTTAATTTAGCGATAAAACAAATGAATGAAACACTTTCGGTAAAGACTGTGTCTCACCTTCATCAGAATACAAAATATAAGATACAAAGTTACTCATCTAGACATGTCTATTTTATTTTATTTTATTTATTTATTTGTTTATTTATTTATTTATTTTTTAAATTTATTTTATACATCTGAAAAGGAGTTATCAATTTTCAAACACATTTTTGAAATGTTTTTTATTATATAAAATATTCACATTTTTGTTTTGTGAACGTCAGGTAGTAAACACGCCTTCTTCAGAAGTAACGTCTCTAATTGCCTTCTGGCGATACTTTTAAAAGATGTGTAACTTTGTATCTTGTATTTTGTATTCTGATGAAGGTAAAGCACAGTCTTTACTGAAAGCGTTTCATTCATTTGTTTTATCGCTAAATTAAACCTGGTTTCTACCGCTCTCATTGGTTTTCAGTTCGCGTTTTTGTCTTAACTAGTTTGTTGGTGATTTTTTGTGCTTTGTGTGTAACTTATGGTGAATGAAACCGGAACAGGTAGTCAAGTTCTTTTTTCTCAAGATGATGAGAACAACTCACGCACTCCTAACCAGGACACTTCCAATCTGGACAACTCGATTGGAAATTTAACAGCACTTGTTCAAGTACTGTTGGGGCGAGTTGATGCTCTAACACAAAGGCTTGATGCACCAGTTTCTTATGGTGCTAATTTACAGCGGCAAAGTCGCACTTCCAACATTGAAAACTCAAGGAACACTACAGCACCAAATGTAATATCTAACCAGAACGTAGTACCTAACCAGAACGGTGCTACCCCAGTCACTTCATCCACCATTCAAGTAGATAACAACTTGGGATTGGTGAATGGACATTTAGTTGGGCGGAGCACACCTCATGTTGAAGCCATAATACAAGAAAGCGGCTCACCGTCTATTAAAACTTTTTTGGACAACAATAACTTCTTTACTTTTGGGAATCAAAATGGCAGTCAACAGCAGAGCCAGCCTACAGTAAGTGCTTTATCTATTACTATTAATGACTTTGATTACAAACTTTTTCGTTGCAGAAAGCTGCAACTAGAAGTTGCTTACTTACAAGAGTGTATAGAGAAAAAAGTTATACCTAAGGGTTTACGCCAATGGCATTACCCTACTGGTTTAATTGAAAGTTCTCTTTTTCACCAAGAACTGTTGAAAATGTTCGACAGGCAGGGGTTAGAATTTCTGAATGGACTGATTAACTATTATAAAACTGAGATTGGTGACTTGAAGGCTGACTTGGAAATCTTGGAACACATCATTAAAACGCATGAAGAATTTCCAAGATACAAATATGAATATGCCCGCATTTTTTCGAGTATAGATGCAACCATTACAAAGTTGCTAACAAATAAAAAGAAAAAAATAGCGCGGGATGTTTCGGATTATAGTAACAACAAGGCATATCCTAGGCCTCCAGTTTTCCATCCTAGAACTTTCAATGCTTCTAATAAATCTATCAGTCTTCTTGATGAAAACAATTCAGAACCAATAGACAATGAAACTAACAACGACCCCATCCCTGATGAGCCACAAATACAACAACTGAGGCATAGTGAAAGATTAAACAACAACAAAAATAACAGAAACAACAATACGGGTAACAACAACAACCAAAAGGGAAGTTCTAACAATAACTATAACAACAATACTGATGGGTCAACTCAGGGTTTTCACAGGAACTCCAATGGTCCCCAGAACAACCACCAGTCGAACAATAGACAATATCCACCCAGGAACAGGAGGAGACAGAGGTGGAGATAATCAATGGACTAAGGCCAAACGTATATCCCTTAATATTTAAAAGCACAGGTGGTGATTTTAGTGTTTATAACTTTACAGAACTGAACATCAAACAAGAATGGGTCGACTTTTTTTCCAAAGGCCTATCCTTTGTTCCTAGTAAAAAGATGGACCTAGTTAAAACCATTATAGATTTAAAATTGTTTGTTTGCAAACTTAATTTAGATGTTTTAATAGGTAACAGCACATCTTTAGTTAACTCTAGAAGAGTTTCTAGTGTATTTCACCCTGTATTGCACCCCACTCTTGGGTTATTCGAACGAATGTGTGAAATGGACCTTAGGGACTTGCAAAAAACTAGTGACAGCCAGTTTGATAACAATACTAATGCTAAAACATCAGAATATGAAATAGTTAACCTTTTGAAAATATGTCAAATACTTGCAATGAAACCAGATAAGGGTGGTGGGTTAGTTCTAATGAACCAAGAGGCATACGCTAAAGCCATGCTTAGTCACCTTAATACAGATGTTTACACAAAAGCATCAGTTAGTGAGCTCAATACAGCCTATAGGAGAATTAAGAACATACTAGAAGATCTCTTCTTAGAAGCATACATAGATCTAGACTTGTACCAATATTTATTAATGATAACACCTAGAGTTCCAGCACTTTTTGGGGTTCCTAAACTACATAAATCCATCAGTAATCCACCATTTAGACCAATAGTTGATGGGAGAGGTTCGGTGACATATGCATGTGCCAAACAACTAGACAATTTGTTGAAGCCCCTTATTGAATCTGAATTTCAAATTTGCAAAGATTCATGGAGCTTCTTACATAACATTAACAATGTAGAATACCATGCTGAGGCACACTTTTTAACCATAGATGTCAAGGACCTCTATACCGTCATCCCCCAGCATTTATGTATGGAATGGATTAGAGATTACTTAATTTCCAAAAAGGTAATGGACAATACTATTTACCTAATTGAAACACTGCTCAAAGTAGTATTGTCCAACAACTTTATGATGTTTGAAGGAGATCTGTATTTGCAAAAATCTGGCGTAGCTATGGGCTCCCCATGTGGTGGGAGCTTTGCGAATGCCATCATGGCACATTGGGAAAACACTTTACTTTTCCCCCACCCAATGTTTAAAGAACATGTCTCCTGGTACACCAGATACCAGGATGACATGTTTTTAATTTGGAAAGGACCAAAAGCCCTAGTCCCTTCTTTTATTACAAGTATTACGGAGCTTACCGACTTTTTGCAATTTACTTTTAATATAGAAGAAGACAGTATTCTTTTTAAAGGCAGACAAAATTCAAAGTACAGTAGCAAGATTTATAGATTTATAGGAAACCCACATACTCCAATGCTTTCTTGCACTTTAGTAGCTGCCACCCTTTCCATCAGAAAAAAGCAGTTGTTAAAGGCCAAATGGTCAGAGCTGCAAGAATGATAACAACACTTTCAGATTTTGAACATGAATGTGAGAATTTGGAGAATATGTTTATAAACAGAGGGTATCCTATTAAATTAGTAGCTAGCATTAGGAATGAGGTTAGGTCCAAAAGACTTTCAGGATACTTTATACCCTTATTAAGTGAGCGAACCACCAACATTAGCTTATTAAGCGTACAACAAGCAGAAATTCATTCCCTTACAAATGACACTTATAAAAGTAGTTTTTTGTGCACTTTTTCCAGTGACTATAAATACATTAGAGGTATCATGAATAAGAATTGGAGAATTATCTCTGAAGACCCAGTACTGCTTAATAAGCTAGGGTCGCAACTCAAAGTTATTTATAGAAGAAATTATAATTTGAAAGTTCTTTTAGAAAAGAAGACGAAACCACAATTTATTCCATCAAATGGTATGCACAAATGCGGCACTTGTCCACAATGTACATCGATTTTAGTTCATAGGTTCATAGGTTCATAGGTTCATACTAGGCTATCTGCCCGAGGGCATTTACAAGCCTAGCCCATCGTTTTGTGGCTTAGGCCACCCCTTTAGTATGGGGAACTATACCCATTATTTTTCTGTGCCTCTAGTAACAAAAGAAGTAGTCATTAATGATAAGGTATATAAAATAAATAAAAGATATAATTGTGAGTGTAAAGGTGTTGTTTACGCAGCACTATGCGAACAATGTAAGGCCTTTTATATAGGCAAAACTGAGAGAAAAATCAAGCAAAGAATTTATGAGCATAGGTATGCTATTAGTAAAAAGGATATCAATAACGCTTTAGCAAAGCACATACTTGAGCACCCTAACCACAATTTTAAATTTGTCATTTTACATCAAAGAACAAATGACCCAAGAGGTGGCCCATGGCAGTTAACCTTGGAGATAGATGAGTTAATGTGGCAAATTAGGACCACCGCATGTGCATACCCTGGTCTTAATGAACATATATCTATCAAATGTATTCTTAAATTGTTAGCCCTTAAAAGATAATAAGAGATATACATACATCATTTAACATAATAGGAATATCACAACTTTATTTTGTATAGGTTTAGAAATAGATATTTATCTATTTAATAATTTAAATGCACTAATTAATTATTTATTAATTTTTATTATTTTTTCCTATCAATTTTTTCAACAAATATTCTTTACAAGTACGTTATTGATTTAATATATTCAATACATGTGAAATACAGGAATTTAAATATTAAATATTACTTATATATTACATTGAATTTTTAGATATAGATGAAAAATAGATGGTAAGCGTGCCTAATTGACCAATACTAATTGTCTGATGATGGTAATACATCAAACTTTCTGTATATAAGTAAGTTAAAAGACTCTTTTAAGAGATATATTGTTATTAACTTATTTGAAGGTGTTTTGTTGTTTTCTGATAATGAGGCTTACTAAAACTGTTATAAAATGTTTTTGCTGCTGGATTTAATATGTAGGGCTATTTAATAGCCGTGTGCTGTTGAAGACTTGTCTATTTTATTTTATTTATTTTATACATCTGAAAAGGAGTTATCAATTTTCAAACACATTTTTGCAATGTTTTTTATTATATAAAATATTCACATTTTTGTTTTGTGAACGCCAGGTAGTAAACATGCCTTCTTCGGAAGTGACGTCTCTAATTGCCTTCTGGCGATACTTTTAAAAGATGTGTAACTTTGTATCTTGTATTTTGTATTCTGATGAAGGTGAAGCACAGTCTTTACCGAAAGCATTTCATTCTTTTGTTTTATCGCTAAATTAAACCTGGTTTCTACCGCTCTCATTGGTTTTCAGTTTGCGTTTTTGTCTTAACTAGTTTGTTCATGATTTTTTGTGCTTTGTATTTATTTTACAAGAATTAGAGAAAATCTGATATGTAGTAATAACACTAATCATCGCAATTTTTAATTTACTTTTTTCAGAACACTAGGCATAAAACTGCTTTTCTGAATATACTGCTCTGTCTGATTAGTAGCTTCTCTTCTGATCTGATGCGCAGCCAACTGTGATGGACTGTCAAAAATAGTATCATCATAACTTTTGATGCTGTTAAGAATAACTGATGAAATTTAACTTATGTTTCTAAAACTTCAAACCTTCTACAGAATCTAAACCTGATTTACATATAAATGCAAAAATAAACAAATAGAGGTGCATGCATGAACCTGGCAGTTAGCACCAAAGACTAAGGCTGTGAACTGTTAAGATGTTGCTTCTTAGAGTCCAAGGTTTGATGCCCTTAGCCTACTGTGTTAAATTCTACAAAATTTGGCTGGGTTTCTGGACCACATGCGTAGTAATTGCCTATGAGCCACTACAAAATAGAACATAAACTATTTAAATATGTTGTTCGCGACTGTAATATCAGATTTAGTGAATAATTTAATAACATTTTAATTGCCTCTGAATGTTTTATTAAATAAATGCATGTTAATCCACTCTCATCAGACTTGAGGTAACCGTTTAGCCTCACCCACTGAGGCCCACTATTCAGAAGTATTACAGTAGTAGAAGAATATGATTTTTCACCAGAAAACTTCTACCTCCACCATGTATTTACAAACATTATATTCCTTACTGAGAAAAAGATATGGTCAGAAATGTAGATGTGAAGAACCTCCTACAGATGCTCTACAACCGATTCATGGTGGAGAATGCATAAGTAGATGCTCTACAGCCGATTCATGGTGGAGAATGCATAAGTATTTTCTCTGGTCATAGTATTCAGCTAAAGGACCAAACATGTAGTTCATGCAATGCATGATAATACGGAAGGCTTATGTGTGACCAATGCACCTGACTTTAGTAGTAGATATAATCTGCAGAGTTTCATAAAGCAACATCTTCTGATGGTATGCAATGCAATGATATAAGTTCTCACTAAAACATGAACCATCATATGGACATCTATCCCGAGATGAGGTGTCAAATCATGTCAGTACTCATAAAATCACATAGCAAGGTTTAAGCATGATGACAACTTGGCTCTGTGACTTAATATTCTTAGTATGAAATGACTTTGCTTAAGGCACTCAGAAAACAGCTTTCTAAATTCAGATCATATGACTATCATTCATCCATCCTGATCTTATGACAGCCAGGTTTCTCAGATAGGATGTCAGTCTGTTCCTTATTTGTCTAATGAAGACATCTTTTATTTGACACCTGACAGAAATATAAATGAACAGATGCTTCAGGACTAGTAGGAAGCACTTGGTGGTTGTCATCTGAATACAAGTGTAAATCTGTCCTGTGTCTGTGTTCAGAGACACATAAAAGGGTAACATTTGAAAATAAGACTAAAACCATATCATATGTATTTTCAAGCATGAATAACAGAAATTGCTGCCATAGAGAGATAAACCTCCTGTACGATTTCAACAGTAGAATGGCATGAGGTGCGTAGTGTCAAAGTGTGGAACAGCACAACTGCAGTGGGCATTGCTGAATTAGTCCCATGCACCAACCTTTTAATTTGACTGAAGCTACAGTACAGCAGTAACAAAGATTTTATCTCCTCTGGGAATGCAAAAATAGTCATGATTCAATTTGGCAATTGCTATAGTGGGAGTGAAAGAGAGAGAGAGAGAGTGAGAGCAGTTGAAACAATTCTAGTTGCCCAATATCCTATTATTGCACTAAAACAGCATCTGGTAGTTCTGGAGATAATGATCAAAATTAATAGCACTAAATTCAGTAATCTGAACCAAAAAATGTACTAGTATGCACCAGAAAAAATGCAAAAAAAAAAAAAAGCATGATTGGAGCAGGATTAACCCCGTTTTTAAACTATCCCAAGAGTACATATCTCACGTAAGTCCTTAAAAAATTAAGGAATAGTAATCAACACTGAACCGATCATCCTCACCCTAGATCATGCACTTAGTATCTGCATGTCAGACTACTCTACCCTTTGATCCCCTATCATGTGAACATAGATTAACAGTTCAAACACTGTGAAAGGTATACACAAAATGCTTCATATAAATTAGCAACTTTCTGACATAAAATGCAACAAGTTTTAGAAATTGTGTCTTAATATTTAACTGCATTATAAATACGTACTGACTGAATAAATAAACATAACTGAAAAACCTTGAAAATAACTGCATCTAATAAAGACCATCAAATGAGAAATCTATATGTAGTCAGTGCACAGTGGTCAATACACAAGGATGGTCTCTGGTGGTATATGATGCCAGAACTCCAGTGAATCCACAGGATGCACAAAATGAAACAGAATACTGAAGATGTTCTAATGCCATTCCTGCATGGAGTAAGAAGAGCAAACTCCAAGTAATCACACTGAGTGAAAAAGCTAGGCAAGAAATAATATGGCAAATCATTCATTCACTCGTATATTTAAAATGTTTATTAAGTTCCCTCTTACTGTTCTTGGTTCAGGTTAATAGTTGTACTAAACAAAGGGAATGTTTAGCGATATATATGTAACCGAGTCTAGCAACTGAGGCATCAGTGTGAATTCCTCTGTGTTCATGAGACATGGGTACCTGGCCCAAAAAAAAGCCAATGTTCTAATAGCAATTTATTTCCTTTGGGAGCATTAAGCAAAATAAAAGATTAAACAGGAACTGTATTTATCATGATAATTTACTATTATAGTTCCAAGCATATACAGTAAACCAAATAAGTGCAGTAAACAAAGGGGTGAGACAGACAGTCCAATAACAGTACCTATTAAACTGTTTTATGTTATATTTTTTAACCTTGCAAGTGAGCCGATATATTGACTTTTTTCAGACACAGCTTGAGAACAGGATTAGTTGTCATAGGTATTTAAAGTTGCAGAGCACCGTAGACATTTCTAAACCATCATTACCAAACTTATGCATACATTTAAGTTAAATGCATCATGTTATATACAGCAGGATGTTGTGTTACAAAACAGTTATACAAAATCAGTCAAAGTCTGTCATAAAATAGTGTGGGGGGATCTGCATAAACTATTGTGTTATATATATGTCTGGATTATTCTCAGCATGAGACTATCATGTGATGCTGCCTTGTAGGCAGGTATTGTACCAGAGTAGCTCATATACCCTTAAAATGAATTGTTTAGGAATCTTAGGCATAGCGTGTAACATGATCATTGATGAAAATGAGCACATCATTAAAATGATGTATATATTGCTATGCTAAAGCACTTGAATAGCACTGAGATCTGTGACCTTAGTAAAAGCAGCTTTGTAAACTTAAAAACCAATAAAACAAATCTGGGAAAAACGGATAAAGATAACTTTGTCAGTCAAAGAAAATTACGTTCCCAAGCACAAAACGGAGCCAAAATCCGAAGTTCAAAACACATTAACGCCTTTATTTCCACAGTACGTTTTCGTCCTTACAAACCAACTGACTTCATCTGTGGAAATAAAGGTGTTAATGTGTTTTGAACTTCGGATTTTGGCTCCGTTTTGTGCTTGGGAACGTAATTTACTTTGACTGACAAAGTTATCTTTATCCGTTTTTCCCAGATTTGTTTTATTGGTTTTACATTTGTTTCTCTTGCTGGGAGTTGCCTGTGTTTTTTTTCTGGGTTTTTTTTTCTTAGCTTTGTAAACTTGACGATGTCCCGAAAAAAAAAGTAAATAGTAAATAAATACACTAGAACGTCTATTAATGAAATTAATGTGGCATACAAAAAAATATATGTTTTATTGAATGATTTATTAATGGAAGGGCTGATTGACATAGACACCTACAACTTTTTGCATGTAGGGAAACCCAAGGTACCTTCACTTTTTGGCATCCCAAAGGTACACAAAAATGTCAATGACCCACCTTTAAGACCGATAGTTTCTGCAGAGGGTTCAGTGACTGCACCTTTGGCAAAATACATAGACAAAAAGGTGAAGAAGTTAGTTACGAACAACACTAATATATTGCAAGACTCTTGGGATTTTTTGAGAAAGATAGACAATACTTTATACACAGATAATGTGGCATTTGGCACCTTGGATGTTATAGATTTATTTACTAGTATACCACATGACACAGGTTTTGGAGTGGTTTGAAGAAATGCTGGTGGGTTTTAATGAAATCACACACAATGATTTTAGAACTGTTTTGGTGTTAATGGAGGTAGTGTTGAAAAATAATTTTATTTTCTTCGAAGGAGAATATTTTAAGCAGTCTAGGGGTGTTGCTATGGGTGCACACTGTGCTCCTACATATGCTATTGTTATAATGGCCTACTGGGAAAACAAATATATTTTAACTTCTGCTTTTAAGAGTAAGTGGACATTTTATGGCAGATTTTTAGATGATTTGTGTTTTTTATGGAAAGGGGACGAGGATTATTTTAAGTTATTTGTTGAATATATTAATGGAACAACTAATTTTTTTAAATTTACATACAATTTTAACTATCAACAGGTAAATTATTTAGATGTAAATATAACTGACTAATGAAGGTTTTACATCTAAAATATACCGGAAAGTGACCTTTTCAAACTCATATTTACACTACACCAGTTCGCACCCACCCCACCAAAAGAGGGCTGTATTAAAGGGTCAATTAGTACATTTAAGTAGAATGACTTCTGACGATAAAATATTTTTTAGTGAGTGTAAAGTACTGAAAGGCTTGTTTTTAAACAGGGGTTATCCTGGTGCACTGTTTGACCAAATATGTAAGGAAGTTACTAGTGAAAGGGAAGGTAGATTTGCCCCTATTTTAGGTAAACCAGAAACAATTACCACACAAAAAGTGATGAATGTAAACATAAATGACAACTACAGTTCAGGAATTATAACTACATATGATGGTCAGTCAGGATTAGTCAGAAGAATTATTGATAAAGAATGGAAAAACTTTGCAAAATTGTCAGATTTAGATCACATTTTTGACAACGAATTAAAGTATACCTATAGGAGAGGTAACAATATAAAAGGTATGCTTGAGAGGGGTGCAAATAGACACAATTTGGAAAAAGGTACCAAAAAGAAAAAAAGGTTTATTTAAGTGTGGAAGCTGTAGCTACTGCTCGTACATTACAACAGGAGAATCAGTATATTTGCAAGCAAGAAAAAAGAAACTGACTTTAAGTACCTTTGCAAATTGCAACACCAAAGGTATTATTTATTTAGCTCTATGTAAAAAATGTGATTCTTTTTACATTGGAAAGAGTGAAAGGAAGCTTAAGCAAAAAATTTACGAGCATCTTTATGACATTAGAACCAAATGTGAAAATAATGCAATATATATAAGCACAGTACTGTATGTAAACAAGCAGAATTTCAGTTCTTTATTTTAGAAACAGTAGCTATGGATCCCAGGGGTGGTATGTGGGAAACACTTGTAGAATATAGAGAATTGGACTGGCAAATAATTTTAGAAGCCAGTAGATTTCCAGGTCTCAACGATATGATTTATCTCATTCCTGTGTTAAAATTGAGATCTGCAAAGTTATAAATACATGTCTACCATTTTTTATGATTTGTTAAACTATTAGGTGTACGAGACCAGAGTATTAATTATTGAGGTGTCTTACTAGGAAACCAATATTGTAAATAATTATTTTTTAAGGCTCAAGTTATTTATGTTTTATTATTTTAACATATTTGTGTGCTTGTAATGATACATATTTCCAGTAGGGGGAACTAAAGTCTTTTTACAAGAATTTAAACCAATGTTTTTTATTAGAAAATATATATTTTATATTAAAGTTTGAAAGAGGTGTATAGAGATATCCACATATTAGATTTATATATTGTATACATGTCATTTTATATTGATTACACATTTTGTACTGAACAAAACATTTTTAAAAGGTTTATACAAGGTTTAGGAAAGGAGGTGATGTATACATTAATATGAATTTATCTCTTAATTGCAACTCTAAGGACATTGGACAATTATTAATTATTTGATTTATAAAAGGTGAACTCAGGGGGATGATGTTATCTGATGAAGTTGAAGACGAAAACGTTTGTTTAACATTGTCAGCGTTAATTCCGTATTTGTGTTTTGAGCTGCCAATAAACTGTTTGTGATCAACTCACTGGGTCTGAGGTGCTTTGTTATTTGAATTTTAAAAATACCCTAAACAGATTCCTGCTAGATAGAATTTCTTGCAAGTGCTTTCATCTCCTAAGTTAAAAAAGTCACCCACTATTTCTGTATAACTATTGAGAAGTTAGAATTTTTACACTCAAGTTTCAGAATGCTAACTATATTTATTTAATATTTATTAACTGGGAAAGTCCAACTAGGACAGAGCCTGTTTTCAGCAGAGGCCCAAGGAGAAATGCTCCAGATGCATGCCTTTGGAATGTGGGAGGAAACCAGAATACTCACAGGAAACCCACACAAATGCAGGGAGGACATACAGACTCTGCACAGAAGTCACCCCAACCAAGAATCAAACTGGGGAACCTCTTGCTGTGAGGCAACAACATTAACCTCTGCATCACTGCACTGTCAAGCACCTTTTACTCTGGACACATTACAGTAAATAATTGATATTACAGCACATATCTGTGTAATGAATAATCTTTCTAGTATGTTTATGATACAGAACTTCTTCATATGATGGGAATTCCAGTACAACACCACAAATAGGCACCATCATTGCAAAGACGAATTCAAGAAATTCACAGACTTTCACAGCTAGAATCATTTATCTGTTTCACACAACTGACTGGACATGGCTCATGTTACTTCTCCTATCTGACAAGGCCCTGGAATACTTTAGAACAAAACTCTTTTGTTTGTTTAAGTTGTGTTCCCAAAAGATTATGAGAGTTCATTCAGAGTCAGGTGAAAATTGTTTGACTGAGTATCAGTTCAGTTTTGCTTAGGCAGCACACACAGAAAATAGTCAGGGCAAAATTGAAAGCCATATGTAATGCCACTGATTTTGTACCTTAAACAGAAGCAATGCTGAAATTAAAGCTGTCATGGTAGAATAAATTTCCAAGGTACAGGTTCCAGTCTTGGCAATCCAAACAAATTTACAGGAACACTACCTGGATAATCAAACTTTCAAGGAAGTCAGTTTTTCCCAATATTGGGACTAACTAACATACTCAATAGTACTTTTATTTTACATCACAGCTGTCAGGGTCTTGGTCCTAAACCTCTTCTGTCTAACATCAAACATGCACCCAGTGCCATCTTAATGCATGGGCACACTGGCAGTTGTCCGTGGGCCTCACAAGCATAGGGGCTCCATGCTAATCTATGTATGTTTTGATTTGTTGTCAATAAATAAATGAATACTACACTATATTAAATTATAACTATTTGAAAAATTATGAAAACGTGTGTGTGTATGTGTAAAATGTACCATTTAGGGATAACTGGTGGCTAGTGTTACTTTGCTCAGGCTCAAACCCTGTACCTTAGGTACAAGAGCCTGAATTCTCTACCACTACCATCACTTGTGTTTCAAGGAGTTGAGTGCATAGCTCTCAATTGTCCAGATTTTCACAAAATGTCTGGAATTTTTCGCTCATACTTTTTTGCCAGTTCTTCTTAAAATTTATGGTTTTCTGGCAAATCAGTGAGGGCTGAATTCACTAAATACAGTAATGACAGCCATTTAAGTTGTAGTCTTTCTATCTTTCAAGAAATACATGGTAACATAAAAAAATTTATTCTCACAACTTTCTAAAATTATACAAGCAATATTTAAAATGTTCACTGGTTTGGGGCCTTTGTCTCCCCCCATAAATTTTGGCTTTTTCCAGAATTCTTGTGCTACAAAAGTTGAGAAATATGGTTGAGTGTCAAGTGCATTTTACAAAAAAGTGAGTGCCGAGTACATTTTACAAGGAGCTGAGAGCTTCAGGGGAAGATACGTTTAGTGCTGCTTATGCCAAGTCTGTTTACGATGTGCAACTGCTGTTTAGCAAATTATATCACTATTGGGCTAAAGTATTTAAAAGCATTGTTAGTAGCACAGCAGGCAGTATGTTTGCTTTTGATGCAGAAGGATGTGGGTTCTACTCCCATAGTATGCATATGGATTGCTGATACTGTTTTTTTTTTTTAATCCGGTTCAATTACATGTTTGATTATTATAATAATTTCATATTGTGCCATCTGAGTCTGCATGGTTAACTAGTTGTAGTATTGTTAATTTGTTGAAACATTTGTGTTTTTCAAGGCTCATGTTATATTGTTCAAATGTTTATGTTGACTAATCTTTGCTGTACAGCTTTTTTTTAAATGTTTAAACACTGATTTTGTTGGAAGTATCAATAAATATATGTTTAATTTTATCAGCCATTTTCATTTTTAATCTTCTGAGTTTTTGTGCAGGTGGGGCCCCCAGTGCACTGTTTTGCCTGGGGGCCACTAATGCTGGTAAGATGGCCGTGCATGTACCAAACTATTTTCAATTAAAGCCTGTCAGTTATGATGGTGTAAACATTTGCAACATAATTAAGGCAGAATATTTCTATTGGATTAACCTGTTTAGAAGAGAACAACTTTGTTTCAAATAAATAAGAATCCTAAGGAATGATGTTATAACTAATCCAGTAAACAAGAACATAAATGGTTCCATCAGAAAGAGTATACCACATCTAAAAAATAGAATATGGCTGTTGTTAACCTACATGTGCTAATCATTTGCCCTTGCGGTATATTTCTGCAAGTCTCTGTACATGAGCAGCTTTAGACCAATCATCCTTTCTCTCTCTCCACTTGCCAAAATCGTTGAAACAGTAGTACAGACTACAATCACTTACTGCAGAGATAGAAAGTCTGATACTCAGTAAAAGTTTAGGAAGTTCATGGCAAAGGCACTGTTCTAGCCAATATTACTAATACTATTCTGAAAAAGATATCACTCTTCCTTGCTTTATTTGGACATACTTTATGTCACAATTTTTGTATAAACAACCTGAAAGTGGCTGCCTAACTATCTCATGGGAGGACACATGAATTTATTTAAAAAAATAATGTGTAAAAAAGACATTAGAAGGTTTTTGGCAACTAAAAGTTAAGATATTTTATAATATAAATGAAACTGAATTCAAATCTCTAAAACAACTGCAGGACAACAAAGAACTTGAATGTATGAACACTGGCAATAGGATGGACTTGTCACTATGTATGAAGATGAATGTACACAATCTATATAACAAAGTTATCAAATACCTCTTAATATAAGCAAGTAAATTTATCTGAAAGATATAAACAAGCTAAATATATTGCTAGTGTTTTATTAGAATTGGTTTCACAAAAGCATATGAAACCACATGTATAAGAATGTTTAAATACTGAATATCCCAATATACCAAAAATGTTTAGGATCTCTAAGATTCATTCAGGAGGGTATACTCTGCCCTTTAAATATGTAGTATCAGCCCCAGGTAATGTAACAGAAGGTACTTTTGTATACATAGATAGTATCTTGAATCCTTTAGTACAATGTCCTACTAATATCAAAGATTCTTGAGATTTGTAAAATAAATTAAGAGAATATATGTTTTCAAGTGAAGAAACTTGTATGCTCACATTGGTCATTAAATATTTATATACCTGCATTCTTATAGAAAATGGTATTGATATTATTAGAAAATATGGACTTAGAAAGACCACTATCACTGCTTGCATAAATATGTCACATATATTGTTTCAATTATTGTTATTTAATATATATATATATATATATATATTTTTTTTTTTTAACAGGAAATATTATTAAAATATCTCAGGAGTAGCTTTGGGGACTACTGTAGCACCAAGCTTTTCCAATTTAGTGGTTGAAGAAACCATTTTAATAAAATTTAAATAGGTAGTGTACTATAAGAGATTCATTGATGACCTTTTCTTTATTTTGAAAGACACTTTTAATGAAATAAATTATGTTATCAATCTATTAAATGATGGTACATTTTTTAATTTACCTTAGGTACTGTAGGAAAATAGATTAATTTTTTAGATGTTAATATAAGTATGGATAGAGAGGATAAAACATTTTCAAGTAGTACATATAGGAAGATACCTTAACTAATAATATTGTACATTTTAGTCATTTTATAAAGAAAATATATATCTCAAGGGCAAATGAATAAGGCATCTAGGTTAACCATGGAAGATTAAATATTTCATAAAGAAATTAAATTGATTATTCTGATGTTTATAGCTAGAGATTATAAATTAGAATTTTTAAATGAAGTAGCACATGAAATTAATATAAATCAGAGTCAGTTTTGCCAATTTTAAGATATTAAAGGGAAAAATTCCATTAATACACCATGTCAAATAAAATGAAATGTGCTGTGTTTTGTTTAGAAATGTGGTTAGATAGTGCAAGCATTAGAAATGTTAAAGAAAATAATTGGAAATTTCTTCTGGTAAATAATGAATTTATTTCAGTCATGCGCTATCATCCTGAATTTTATAAAAGAAACCTATAAATCTAAAAACAATACCAGTACTGCAGGAGTTTTTCCTACAAAAACATAAGGGAATGTATAAGTGTGGGGTGTGTAGTTCTGGTGATTTTATATATGAAGGTCTATGTGTTGATTAACCACAATTAGATAGAACTATTCCCATTAAATAATATTATACATGTAATCAACAGGGGTTATTGATGTTGCCATATGTT